>NW_028301024.1:1415000-1682500 GCF_049000335.1 Polistes dominula
TCTCGAAAAGACGCCTTTCGTTTTATCTAATTCTTTTTTTCCTTTTTTATCCTCTATTATTCTCTCTCTCTATCTCTCTTTGCAACGATCGAATGTTAAAGGTATCTTTTTAAGTGCGTTTAAACAAACATATACGTTTTTTTGTATAATATTATATATATATATATATATTACGTTAAATTTATCGAATTGTCATCGACGACGAAAAAAATTCAAGAACGATGCGAGATATTATTACATATTGGTAAATAAAGAAAAGCAAAAAAAAAACATTGTCTTCGTTAAATACAACGATTCTTCTTCATTCCTTTTTCGTGTATCGACAGTGCAAAATTAACGAGCTTGTGAGAAGATAAGTTTGAACTTGCTAACGATGAAAAAATGAATATAGTATAATATTAATAATAAAAATAATTAACAGTAACAATAACAATAATAATAATAAAAATAATAATAATAAGAAGAAGAATAAGCCGATTTTCAAAATATATATATACGTGTAAAATACTTTGATAGAAGATAATCAATTTAATAGAATAATTTACAAAAGCAAACATTATAATTAATATACCATACTAAGTTCTTTTCGTGCTTTTTTTCTCATTTTGTTATCTTATTTTCGTTACAAGCATGTCGAATAATTGAACTATGTCGATGGATATATGTATATATAGTGATCACGCAATTAAAATATAAAAAAGAAAGAAGAAACGACTTATGTCGTATAATCGATTCGTGAGTTAACCAAGCTCTGCCAATCACGAATCATCATTGTCGTCGTCGTCGTCATCGTCATCATAATCGACAAGTATATGGAACACAATGCAACAAGGATTGTAAACAAATTTGTGATCCATTTGCACACACGCACGCAAACTCTGAAGAAGAACGATGATTTGCTCGTACACAGAAGAATGTAAAATTCATTCCTAATCATAAGTTACTTTTCTTTTATTTGATTTTTCTGATCATTCTTCTTCATCTACTTTTGTTTTATTTTATTTTTTATAAGCATATTTTGCGATCGCATATAATTTCATTTTGGTGCATATTTATAATTTCACCGTTCGTTAACATCAAAACAAATAATTATCAATGGCAATTCTTGTAATATTTACGATCATAATATATGTATTATACGTATATAAACAAATAAATTGAATGGTTAAAATTCAAGATCAGTCGAAGATCGAATTTTCTGAGAACGAGTAAGAGAACTTTAATATTTTCGTTGGATCGTCTTATTAAGTTATTATTCTCTTGCGATAGAAAGAATGCGTGACGACGAACGACATATTTCTTTGCATATTATTTTCATCATTCATTTTTTTCGCGATAGTACAGTATGCGCGAAAGTTCGGACGACAGTAAATCTTTTCTTTCGTCTTCTCTCTATCTCTCTGTTTTTGCTTTAATTTTTTATTTAGATCTTTGCACTTTTCTATTATAATTTAATCTCGTTTCTCTCAAAATTCGAAAAAGATCAGTATGTATCGTTGTAATATGTACTTTTTTTATTTTTGGTTCCTTTTTCTGTTTGCGCAATGACGAAAACATGTAGTTATGTGTGTATTACATGTGTATTACATTCTCTCTTACTGTAAGCTTCTATTCTTGTATTTCTTACGTATGGTACACTTATTAGCTTCCTTTCTACGTGTATTATTACCGATCAAAAAGAGCGTTAGATTTTCGATAATATCGTGTATAGTTTATTTGTGCATATGTATATTGTGTTTCTTTTTCTTTTACTTTCTGTTGCATGTAATTAACAAGGGATATGCATACAATGTTGAACAAAATTATTGGCACGGACTAAATTTTCCTATATGATTCTATATAAATCTCTAAAAAATACGATTATTTATTTACTTTATTTCAGAAATATACCTCTCGATTTTAAAGTTTTATTTTAAGCCATAAGGATTAAATAGGCATACAAAAAAAAATTAAAATGGGCAAAAAAATCTATTTTACTGAAAAAAAAATTTATTCTCCACGATTTATATTTATTAACATAATAACAAAAAAATTTATCTTCAAGGGTTACAATATACTTAAACTTTAATTCGAGAGATATATTTTATAAACAAAATTGAATATGTAATCGTATTTTTTACAAATGTACAAGAGAATTTTTTTAAAACAATTTTTTCTGTGCTGATACTTTGTTTCGACATGTTATATATATAACATATTCGTATATAATAATTCACGCAATGAAGAGATATCCTATTTCTCTTTATCTTTCTTTCTCTTTTTCTTTCTAACGAGAACTCTTTCATTTTCGCACACTCGATCTACGCGATCTTCCGAACGCAATTATCGTCGGTTGCCCTTTATTTTTTTATTTTTTATATTGGAATGGATCATACTTGGTGCATGTAAATTCTGATAACGCTATTGGTAATGTATATACGTGTTATGCATGTATGTTGTGTCATGTTTCGTATATATACACGTTAAGTGCTTTGGATACGAAAGTAAATAGTCGGTCGATGAAAAAAAAATTATATCTTGTCGAACATAAAGTTCTTTTATTTCGCGCAATTTCGACAAAGCTACGATATATTTTAAATATCTACGTATAGTAAGTTGTTCTAAAACAAAGTGCGAAGTTCTTTCTTTTTTTTTTCTTCTTCTTTTGTTAGGAACTTATAATACTGCTCGTGGTATTTACCCTGGACCAGTTTTATGGTATGTATTTCGTGATCTTATTTTTAATCTCTTTTCTTTTGAATTTTCAAACAAATAATTCTTGTCTATATTTTGAATTTTCCTTTCTCTATCGTTTTCTTTTTTTACTCGTCGTCTTAATAAATTCAAATTAAATTCAAAAGTCGAGAAAAAAGAAGATTTATGTATGTATAGACATACAATAATGTTTTTACAAATACGAAAATCAATTGAATTGTTAGGTCCAGCGTATTCTAGTCATTCATCTTACATTTTTCATGTTAAAAGTTTACTAGAGTTCACAACTGTAATACTTAAATACTCGAATTCAAATTCGAATTCTAGTTGAATCGGTGCTTCATATAATTATATACTTACTTATACGTGTTCATTGATAGAGAAGAAAAAAGAAGAAAAGAAAAAGAAACATTCGATTTCAAGCAAAGATGTTCGCCCTTTTATACATTTTCTTTTTTTTCCGAATGGAATGTCAGAGTGCACTTTCCACAAAATTGAATTTATTAACGTGTGTTTTGTGTTTTTACTTGTTGAATATATGTGTGTGTTATGGCCTTTAGTCGCACGATCTTGCGATTGTTTTCATCTACATAACTTATGCATCTCTCTCTCTTTCTTTTTCGCTCTTTTTTCTACGCGCATACTCTCGTCTAAACGCGTTTAGGAGATAAAATTATATAATACGCGAATAGACGACTGGACGTTCGTTGAATTTTCGCGAGGATTATGTTAGATCGGCATTTTTCTTTTGAGGAGTATGGGTCGACATGTTCAATATCTTTTCATTTCAATATTTTATCATAATTCTTGTATTTCCTCTTCGTATCGTTTTAAATATCTCCCATTTTCTATCTTACAAAGTAAATCGATCATACGCATAGATAGATAGTAATCTTGTTCTCTCATTCTCTTATTCGTTCGTTCGTTCGTTCTTACTTTTTCCCTCTCTCTCATCGGAATCATACTCGATCGAAAACACCTCTTCTTGTAGGAATCATATACTTCGTGCATTCGTCAGTTTCATTTTCTTTAAACCTATTTTAAAGATTCTTCATATCTTTTAGTTCTTTCTTTCCTTTCTTTTCTTTCTTTCTTTCTTCTTTTACTCTTCCTTATCAGCGAGCACCTATTTAGGATTTTAATATTGGTTTCTTTTATTTTTAGTTTTATCACAGATGTTTTGTTCTTCATCACATATCGCTCCATTTTATTCGATTCTCCGATTTTTCATCATCTTTTTTACTTTTTTCTTCTTTTAGCCCACTCACATCAGTATGACATACATTATATATGTATGCATGTATAATAATATCTAGCAACGGGATCCAAAATTGACATTGCCCATCCCTCTTGCTTGCTTGCATGGTTTAAACGTGGATTTATTACGTTTTCTCTTTTTTATTTTTAAGCCGACATGATTTAATCACAGCTCTCCTCCATTTTGGCGTTCTTGTGCGCGCGCTCAAGAGGAATTTGTTATTATTATTATTATTATTTAGTATTTATTATTAGTATTTATTAATATTATTATTTTTTTCCATTTTTTCGTAAGTTTTTTGTTTTACTTCTTCTTCTTCTTCTTCTTCTTCTTCTTCTTCTTCTTCTTCTTCTTCTTCTTCTTCTTCTTCTTCTTCTTCTTCTTCTTCGTCTTCGTCTTCTTCTTCTTCTTCTTCTTCTTCTTCTTCTTTAATCTTGTTTTTCTCGTAACGATCACGCACACTAAGGCCTGCCTTAGTACAAAAATATACATTCGCGTCTTAAAAAATAGATCTTATAGCATTCTGTACTGGCTAGCGTTCGTTTGATATTTTACATATTTTATGTATTTTGATTCTTGGCAGGCTGCTTAAGTTTAATTATCGGCTATGAGAGAACCATTATTAATTGAACCCTCAAAACGAGGAATACAATGTGTTTGTGTGTACGTGTACATGTTTTTTTTAACATGCATATTACGTGTGTATGCGGATTTCTTGGTTTTTTTTTTCGTTTTTACTTGTTCCGTATCATTAAAAATTAGTTATACTTTGCGTAATATGCACTACACACAAATTTCCTTTATTTCATTGCTTTTTAATATCCCCTCTTGCTTAATCTTTCACATTGATCCATTTGACGTTGATAAACACATGCCTTAAATAGCTATATATATATATATAGCATTACTTTGTAAAATCTGTTAATTCGTGAAATGACTAGCTAAACTCTTAAATAATTATAGTGACCTGTTTATAAATATGAAAGACGGCAGAATTATATATATTATAGAATTATATTTTTTTTCAACTAATTTTAAGTAATATATAAATTTACAAGAGGCGAATAATTAAATAATTAGATTAAAATTTAGTTCCAAATATAGAAAAAACATTCTTCGTTTCAATACTTGTCTATATGGTATATATTGCACTGTTATAGATCCAGAGATAGGAAATGCGTGTTTCTTCATTTTAAGGTCTTCTAAACGAAGGTTATCTAATCTCGAAATAGAATTTCTCTATTAATTTAAGAGATTTAATTAGGTTTCTTTTAAAAACTATGAAAATAAAAATAAAATAAACGCGAACAATGAGTGCTTGTAGATCCGTTCTTATCTCTAAGAAGAAACACATTTTTTATCTCCAGATTTACAACATGTAGTATATCTAGGTATTGAAACGAAATCGAAGAACATTTTTCTTATACTTTGAATCAAATTTCAATGTCATATTTTAACTACTTGCCTCAAGTGAATTCATATATAATTTCCTTATTTCCTAAAATTACTAGTTTTAGTATATAATAAAATTTCTTTTATATGTTTTCCCAAAAATGCCTAGTTATTTTGGGTAAGACATTTCAATGATTTAATCGAGATATACAATTTAATGCTGATATATACATATAGATTAAATAAGAGAGGATATTAAGATGCAATTAAAAAGGGGAAATCTATGTGTAATGCATGTCAAGAAAAAGACAGTTAACGTTTAGCAATACGGAAAAAAGTAAAAACAAAAATAATACAAAAAATTACCATGCACACATATATTACATATACTATATTAAGTTTTTCCACCATCAAGCGAACCGGAAATGAAAAAAAGAAAAGGAAAAGAATAATAATAAGAACGCTGACAATGTTCTTAGGAGAATAAATAACCAGGGATTAATGAGAAAAATCTTGCTCTCATCTATCTCTCTTTTTCCATTGCTCTCTCTCTCTCTTTCTCTTTTTTCATTTTTTCCGCCTATTTGCATTATAGATACGTATAGGTCGTACGTGTTCTTTTATAAATATGATATCTCGATTGTTACACAACGTGCAGCTCGCTTAAAATTTCATGTATAATATGCGCATGTGTATGCATATTTTTGTTTAAATACACCTTTTTCAGGTAAGATCAGTCTTATGTTTGTTGTAAAATCGTCGCGCTCTATAATCAATAATACATACGCACGCTGTGTATCTTTTCGCGTTGTGCCCGTATTAAGCGGCTGCACGCGTGCGTTATTTAAATAATCTGTTTTTTCTTTTTCTTCTTTGTTTGTTTGTTTTTTTAACGCGCAGAGATGGTACTATACATTATTATCTAGTTTTATTCTTTTTTTCCTGCTATAGTTTCATCTTTACTTTTCTAGTTAATGTTTCTCTCTCTCTCTCTCTCTCTCTCTCTCTCGTCCTCACACACGCACACAATAGATAAATTTTTCGCAATGCAAACACAACACGCATGATCTTTTAAACATACATACGCAATTTCGACCTTTCTCTCTCTCTCTCTCTCTCTCTCTCTCTCTCTCTCTCTTTTACTCTCATTCATGGTCTCGCATGCATCGCACGCACGCGAGCATGACTTAGTTTTTTAAATAATATTTATAAACATGCGATTTCGAAGTTTTAAAAGAAAAATTAAACAAAAATTATCAAAAGATTAATCGTTAAATAAAGAAAGAAAGAAAGAAAGAAAGAAAGAAAAAGTATACACAAAAGAAGTTATAAGAAAAGAGAGAGGGGAAAAGAAAGAATGGCAGACTTTCGCGCGTTAAAATGGCGACTACGGGCGCGCGTTATTCGATTATTACTATACGAGTCTTATACATTTCTCACTACTTGTTAGCTTCTTTCTTTTTCCCTTTCACTCTCTCTCCCTTTCTCTATCTCTTTTTCGCGTTCAACGTTTTTACACATCGTACAATAGAAGGAAAATACAATTAATTAATTGTTCGTGCATGTAGTACGAAATGAAAGGGCTGTCACAAACGCATTTCTTCATTTATTTTAACCTCTAGTCATTTTTTTAATAAACAATTGGCTTCATTATTACCAAATGGTTCGCAAAAATTGTCTACTAAAGATTCTTTTATTAGATTTTTAGCGTGTACGTGTATGTTTCTTCTCTTTCTTTCTTTTTTTTTATCGCGAACGTCGCGCGTCAAACGTTTCGTCAAAATTATTCTTACACCGCGACTCAGGTACATATTAAGGCCCGTTCATCTTGTATTATAGCGGCATCTTACATTTGTCTCTTACTTTCGTTTCTATATGTTCGCTTTAGAGGAATATCGTTCCTTCGCATACAATTTTATGCCTTACAATTGATCGAATTTTTCGCATGCGTGATGTATATAAACATATATACATACATACATATGTAAATACATATGCATGTATATAGATATTACACGTATTACAATTGCTATTCGCATTTCTTATTCTTGATTTTACTTACATACACATAGTGTTTTAAGGGGGCACATTATCGCGGCTTTTCTTTTGCATATAAGTGTGGAAATACTTCTGCTTTGATTTGATTTTCTGTTTTCTTTTCTTTTGGTTTCTTTTTTTACTTTTTTTCTTCTTTTCGTTTAAAGATTTCGACGCATGAGGTGTATGTACAGGATCACATGTAAAAAAGAATGAAATATAATACGTGACTACAATGTACATACGACAACGTTAATAAATATACAAGGATTTGAAAAAAAGTAAATCGCATCTCAGAATAGTATAACTATATATACGTTGGTTTCTTTTCTTTTTTTTTTCATTACTTGTTTTCTTCTTTTTTTACTTATCATTTTGTGTTATTCCACCCTTTTTCACGTGTTATATTATATATGGCTTCTTTGTAAATAACATTCAAAATCATCACCATTATATTTTAATCGCACGATAGAAATGCGAGTGCTTTTTATCGCACCCAAATATTAAACGTTAAACTTCGATAGATTAGTAGTACAGATATACTTACATATATACATACATACATATATATATATATATATATATATATATATATATATATATATATGTATATATATACGATTAGTAGAGCTATTATCTTCGATCATCGTTAGATAACTATATACTTCTGTATTGGCGTTCGCTAAGAGCATGATGGAGAAAAATGGTACATACGTACAGAACAAACGATTGTTGATCATAGTTTATATGATATACACACATATTACCGTACGATATTCTGTATGATTTATCTTCCTTGGCTATATCTCTTGTATGCATGTGTATATATATAGATATATATTACTTCACCGACTTCAGCGTGCGCGCATTCATGTTAAAGCATTTTCTCTAACTTTTTTGTCTTCTTCATATCTTTTCTTTTTTTCTCTTTTTTACAATTGCGTCCGATTGGTTTTGGTATTAAAAAATAACCTCGGAACGCTGTTCGACTTCTCTTTATTGAGTTTGACTCTGTACCTCCTGTGCCTTTAATACAAACTACGCAATACTCTTTTAAAAGTATGTATATTCTATCGAGTTGTTTTTAAATATTTCTCTTAGTATAGAGTCGCACAGTATGCTCTTAACGAACGCTTGGCACCTCCCTGTTTTTCTTTTTTTATTCTTATCTACATTCATTTTCTTTCAATGGATTGGAAAAATATCCGTTAAGAACGACACTTCTCTCTTCTACTTATACACATAAACGTTTCTGGAATTTTTGTATTAATTAGTTTTCCTGTGGAAGATCACGAGATCGTACCTCTCTACCTTTTTCTCTAAATAGTTTTATAAGGAATTTCTCTCACGTCTATCTCATAGATGATCGTCTTTCTTCTTCAAATTATTTACTTTGGCTAATAAATATTATCTGTAATGATACGCTACAACATTAGGTATACGTCAAAAATGCTATTCTTGTAGCCTGACCTTGACGTTTTCTTCTTCAATTTTTGGTTAGATTTAACCTAATTCTCATATACACCACCAAGGTACTGAGTTATATCTACACGAAATTTACTTATTATTTTTCTTCACAGGGGTATCGATGATATTTACTTGGGTGAGAGGAACGATCAGTATAAAATAAAGATCGCGGTGAGGATATATACCTGATAGTTTAAGATTATCATTGTCAATATAATGACGCGATTCCCTGCATAGTTTCCCCAACGAAGAAAAATCACAGCATAAATTAAGTCATTCCTACCATCCGTCGTAAGGATTATAGAAAATCGTTTTCTTTCTCTTTCTCTCTCTCTCTCTCTCTTTCTAATTTTATCTCTATCTCTCTTTCTCTCTCATAATCATTGTAATTAATATTACATTGTAATTTGCGTTCAATTTGGACGTTTCGTCGTTAGAAAGACACGAGAGGTAGGTTTATTGATAGAGAATTGGGGATTGATCGTGTACTATACATCGGTAATCGAGCTTAAGAACATCGATGATCCACGACGATCCATAACACCATTAACTATGTATTTCTTCCTTGGTTGTGCCACAAATTTAGTTTTGTGCATATAAGGAATAAGTCTTCCTTTAAGGAATGGTTTCAGATAAAACATGATCGTTAAAAGAGGAACATTGATGCACGTTAAACTCGCAAACGTATAGCGAAATTGTAAATGCGAGCTCCGTATACATATCACATCCATAGAAGAATTGGTAATATCACGGCGCGATAGTATGGTACGACTATTTTCATCCTCTTCGCTACTTAATAAGTTACATTTAACAACTAGCTGACGGATGGCAGTATGCGTTAATTAGATTTTGGACTATTAACTCATTATACGTATTCACCGCGTTGTGTACAAAAAAAAATCTTATAGAAAAATAAAGAATATAACTTTACAGTTGGTACTTCTGAAAATGTTCTCCTTCCATAAGTGGTCGTGGTAGTTAGTGGTTAGTCCTTGGATGACATTTTCTTGGCATTTTTTTTGGAAGTTACTTCTCATCGCAGAGGATAAACGGCATAATAACCTCCCTGCTGTCACCAGCAAACGGATTTAACACTACTGTTGGTAATTCTTTCCTACTTAAAGGTGACCAGTGTCTACCCATTATCTCTTGTATTTCCTATAATACAAAGATAAATTATTATTATTAATTACGCCATTAAATGAAAAATAACTCATTAATAATTAATAACAATTACTCACATGATTAATGGCATCAGTTTTGTGCCACGATTCGCTGTCAGACGCAATATCACTTTCTGCAAATATAAGATGTTCGAGTTTACTTCCTCTGAGACGTGCGATGGCTAATAGATTCTCTTGGTAATATTTGTGTCCTATCAACACTATTTCCACGAGATTAGTACACTTCCAAGCCACGAATACTAGAGGATCTGGGCTGTAATAGATTTAAAATTAATTTTACCTTTTATTTTCATTGTTTATTTGCATTGAAAATACAATGCAAATTAATTACCTATCTGGCTCGTTAGGGTCGTATGTAGCAGGAGTATTTACCGTTGTATCTATAGAATCTATCCATATGAGAGATTTGAATGTATCAAAATACCAACTTGATAATCGATGTAGTACCTCTATATTAAATTTTTCACAGAATAATATTTTTAATTGTGTAAGAGGCATAGCAGGTTGAAGAATTTCCGAATGTAATACTTGTACACCAAGGTAAGAATGTATGAGATTTAGTCGTAACTCACATTTGGGACTAAAAATAATTTTGATTAATATTAATCGAGTTAATGAGAAACTAGTTTTTGGTAAAATAGTAATATTTTATAGAATTGCATAATCTTACTTCTTTTGAACAAACAGTTCCCAGCCTGCATTTGATGTTCCTAAGTAATCAGTATGCCAACCATGTACATGTATTACTAGCTTTCTCATGGTGCCACTGTCTAAAGCTCTGAGTAAGGCATCATTAACAACGTCATAATCTACTGTTAAAACTGTCAATCTAATAAATGATTTAAAATTATATTCTTCCAATTCTATAAAGTCATAATGCTCTGGATCATCTTTGACAGATGCTAAACTAAGATGCGTTAAATGTTTAGCATGATGTAAAATTAATGGTTCTAAAATTAAATCAGCATTTGTTGCTAACTCTTCTATGTATCCTAGACTCAGAGCTTCCAAATGGTTAGATCTTTCAATAATTTTCGCAATGGATTTCATTAAAGACACACTGTTTGTTGGACTAGAAAATTTTTTAAAAAGGTCAGATTTACATGTATCTTTTAAATATTTGTAAAACAATATTTTCATGATTCTACCTGTCAGTCTCGCTTTCCATGTACCAATTAGTACGTTCACATATGTTACTACTATATTCCAAGAATAATTTTCGCAATTGCCTATTACAGCTTAATTTTTTCAGGATATAAGAAGTTTCTACAATATGACTTGGTATGTCACATTTTATGGTTGCTTCGTGGACACTAAGTCCAAAACTATCTGCCAGACTCCTATAAAATTGTACAATTCAAATGTATATAAGATTGACATTATAAATTTATCATTAACAACTTGTATTACCGACCTAGACCATAAAATACTATCACTGTCTTTCAAAACAAAAGTGATTTTTCTCCAGAAACTCGGATGGAATAATGTAGTTCTCCAATTTCTACACACCTAAATAAATTATTACAAGTGCATTAGATTTGCATAAGTTATACAAAATTTTACAATGGACATATAGATATATATTAATATTTTAATAAGTATGTCGTGCGTGTGTGTAACGACATTATATTCATATTGACTCTTAAAATATTAGTAATTAGAAAGAAATTTTGCGTGACAAGCATTTAACCGTTGTAGTTTATATACAATGAATAGAAAGGTCGAGTTTCGTAAACATCAAACGGCTATGTGAAATATAATCGTTTGATTACCTACTGTGTCAGTTGATAGGAGAAAAAAAAACAAAAAGTAAAAGTATACCTGAGAGGCTATTATTCTGTTCTCATGAGACAAATATGAAAATATTTCTTGCAAAATGACACAAGGCAGATTGCTCCAACAGGAATTGTTATCCTCTTGTTCCATTTCCATAGTACGATTAGGAGCTATGCAAGGCGAACAGCTGTTTGCCTTCATCGAGGATAGCTGGCTCTCGCACTTTTTTGCCTCTTCTACTGTGTCACTTTCTTCGTGGTGTTTTAACTTTTCCAGCCAAATTCCAGCTTCATTTCCGGCGTGTAGCATTTTAAGCCACTCGCTGGTCATTGTTATCTTTATTTATCTGGCTAAATCCTATTCTATAGTTCCTATCCGTTGTATTAGAAACTAATATCCAAACCAAAATACGAACAAGATATTGCGTTCAACTTGTAACTCCCAGCCGCACCACCGTTCCTATAATTGTGTTGGATTGTGTGTATTCTTTCCAACGATTCTCTACAAAACTCTCGTATTTGATTGGTCGACGTTCTACGCACACGTTAACTGAAATATGTCATTTTAAGCAAATCGTTTAGATTTTTGTTTTATTGTTTTTTCTTATTTCGTAATATCAATGAAATGACACATTTTTTAACATTATAAAATTATTTCCACGTATTATTGTGGAAATTTCTTAAGGCAAATTGTACGCATTTATATATATTTTGTATGGTATAAATCCAAAGAGTAGATTACTTTATGCGCAATATTTCGCGCGTAGCACTCACACGCGTTCTGTCATGTCATTTGTATTAAAAGCTATCTTTGAACTTGACCAACATTCATACGACGTAGAACTTTTAAAACGATGATCGAGCTAGATCCCAATCTTTAAAAAGTTATAATCAATATAGTTCTGTTGCAGATGTGCAAATTTCCTGATTGGTGTATTTAAATGATCCAATTGTTGGATATATTGTGGCCTTTTAACAGGCTGAAAGGGTCGAAAAAATACTCGTACGAGAAATGTCAAAATGGCGTCTTCTCAGGACGCTTGGTATCTATCGTTGCTAGGTTTAGCTGAAAATTTTCGAACGTCGAACCCACCGAATATTAAATCATGTATTCAGTGTCTTCAAGCTGTATTTAATTTCAAACCACCACCTCGGGTCGAAGCTCGTACTCATTTACAACTTGGGAATATTCTGCTTACCCATACAAAAAATATCGATTTAGCGCGATCGCATCTAGAACAAGCGGTAAGTTTTTGGTCAAAACTTAATTTACTTTTATATTCACTACTTATTCTATTAAAGAATTTTTAAATAGTCCTCCTTCTTACATAACCTATTATTTATTTTGAGAACTACATAACAATGATTCCTTTTCTAACCTCTTTGTATGTTTTGATAACAATATTATATATGTTATTATCAACAAGCGTTTACAAATATTTTCAAATGAATATTATTTTCAGTGGCGTTTAAGTCAAAATATAAATACCTTTGACGATGTTAAATTTGAAGCAGTAAGTGTAGTAGCTGAATTGTACGAGCAACAGCAACAGCCAGCTTTAAGTAAACCGATATTAAGAAAGGCCATAGAACTATCTCAGCATAATGTTTATTGGCACTGTAGACTTATATTTCAATTGGCGGTAAGTTTAATAATAAATTGTGTATTGTTCATAATATATCATATTAATTTTTTATGTTATTTGTACTTTTAGCAAATACACACATCTGAGAAAGATTTTGTAGCAGCTAATGGTTTACTGAGCGTTGGCGTTGATTATTCACATCTTAGTAATGCAAGCTATACGCGTGTATTATTTTTATTAAGTCGATGTATGGTCTTATTAATAGACAAACAGTTTACCGAAGTTAATGCACTTTTAAATTCGGCTGGTCATCATGTTGAAAATTGGCAAGGAAGTTCGTACCAAAAAGAATACTTGAAAGTATATTATTTGGTACTTCAAGTTTGTCATTTTCTTATGGCTGGACAGGTAATGACTCTAAGTTATTATTATTATTATTATTTTTATTATTTATTCATTATATTTATTAACTTACCTTATATTAAATTTTTATTATAAAACAGGTAAATAGTGTGAAGCCTTGTTTAAAACAACTACAACAAAGTATACAAACAATCATGTCTCCTAACTGGCCAACGGATGATGTAGTTACAGGTTCTAATATAGGAGATATGTTCATATGGATGCCAAAGGATCATTTATATGTTTTGGTTTATCTTGTAACTGTTATGCATTCGATGCAAGCTGGTTATATGGATGAAGCACAAAAATACACAAATAAGGCTCTTACTCAAATTGAAAAATTAAAAAGTATTCATATAAATACATTACAAATTTTTGTGAAATTCATTTGTACGATGTTTGCAATTTTATATAATTAATTTACTTAATTATCATGTTTTGATTCACAGTCGTTGACAATAAGCCGATACTCTCTGTCTTTCAACTCATGTTATTAGAACATATAGTTATGTGTCGTCTTGTTATGGGAAATAAAAGTGTAGCACTTGCGGAAATAGCTCAGGCATGTCAACTTTGTAGGCGACAACCAAGATTATTAGAAGCCCATCGACCGCAACTGCATGCTCTTTTAGGATTATATGCGATGTCTATGAACTGTATGGAAGCTGCTGAGGGTCAATTTATGGCTGCTCTTAGGGTCAGAAAATAAAATAATCAAACAAGTTATAAAGTTATAAAAATATCAAAATTATAGAATGTCCATTCAATAGATTATAATAAATAATTTGAATATATAAAGCTATGATTATGATTATGAATTATGAAGAGCTAGTGTTGATATATATATATATTATGTACCTTAAAATTTGCATGTGTGTGTTAGAATAATATGGAATTATATGTTATAGACATCTTCAGAACGAGATCTGTGGACATTTGCAAATTTAAATTTGGCTATAGTATATCTCAGAACAAAAAGAGACACAGAATTGGGTTCTTTAATGGAAAGAATAAATCCAGAAGCCTTGCAATCACAGTCACATTCCTTAAGAGCAGCAGCATACTATGTTCAAGGTCTTCAAGCTTTTTTTGGAGCTAGACATAATGAAGCCAAGTACGTAATTTGTAATCAAATGTAATTAAAGTATCTAAAAATGTACATTCTATATCGATTAAAAATTTTGTTTAGGAGATACCTAAGAGAAACATTAATAATGGCAAGCGCAGAGGATTTAAATAGACTAACTTCTTGTAGTCTTGTTTTGTTAGGACATATATTTCTTTCATTAGGAAATAGCAGAGAATCTATGAATATGGTAACACCGGCTATGCAACTTGCTTCCAAAATACCGGATGTGCATGTACAATTGTGGGCTAGTGCTATTTTGAAAGGTATAATTGAATATAATTATTTTACAATACATATAAATAAATATGATTTTATATATTTTAATTTATCTTAAACATTTTAGATTTGTATAGAATTTGTGGGGATACTAATCGTGAACATGATGCATATCAAATGCATTGTTCATTTTCTCAAACTCTTTTGAAAGATCACTTTCAAAGTACACAAATGAGTGAACATGCTCTTATTCAATGGACAGAGGGTCCCATACCTGTTTTGCCAAATGACCCACCACCTTCCACATCTCAAACAATTCTTCAATAAAATTAAAAAATACCAATTTTGCTTATTTACTTAAAGTATATGGTTGTTAAAATGTGAAAGTATGTCAGATTTGCGTGATAGTGTTGCTGAATGGTCATTATGCAAAAAAGGGAAAAAAACTAATAGTGCAAAACTTAATACATAAAAAGTAAGTTTGTTATATATTTAGAATTCATTTCATAGAGTGATATGTGTTGATTCTATATTTAATATGGAAAAGTTATTTAGACTATCAGAAGGGCGTTTGAATTATTATTATTTTTAGAAAAATGTAATATCCTTTAGTATAGTTTTCTTCTATAACATCTATTTCAAATTTAGACTATATAAACAGAGAAAAACTCACATCCTGATAAAACAGATGTAAAAAAATTAAAAAAAATTGGTTAATTTTAAATTATAGATATTATTTCAAGTGAATTTAATGGAATATTACATATAAGATATTTTATATATGTTAGATATATTAAACTTAGAGTAGTTTTACTTTTTATTAATACAGTAAAAAACAATAATATTTTTATCATTAATTTTATATGTAGCTTGCTATTATGCTAAAAGAATTAATGTTATTATATTTTAATTTTTATTAGAAAGAGATTTAGTTTTAGATCAAATATGATTAATTATTGCAGGGTTAACATGATAACATCATACCAAAGTAAAGTAAGTCAAAATAACATTGATAATGACAATGATAGAAATGATAATGATCAAGATAATCAATAATTGGTAAACATTGCGATTACCAGAATGACTGATGAATGTTCTCTGTATTAGTTTTATTCAAAATGAAATATAATTTATTTTATATAATGGTAAAAATGTACAGTGAATTTTAACAATTTAAGATAAATATTTTAATAAATTTCTTATAGAACTTTGTAAATTCTATCTTTTCTCTGATAGGAAAAAGAGTTTTATAAAATAAGAAAATAATATATTAATTAAACTCATTTTGAGCATTAATTTCATTTCTTAATACGAATTTAATCGAAGAACATCTTATTTATTTTTTCAAACGCTTTTCTGAAATTATCTGTATTGCAGCTTTTTCCACTATTAAATATGTGATTTTATTTTTATTTTTTTGCAGTCTTTATCTTTTTTCTTTTTTTTTACTACACCATGTATCTGATACATATCAAGATTCAAAAATTGTATGTGGTGTAGTTAGTAGTTGGCAGAATGACAATAATGTATTTTGTTTTAATCTCTTCTGGTATGTTTATTAAAATAGCCATTAAAACTATAGGCTGTGGTGAAAATGGATGGTTAAGATATAGTCACGGATGCATTTTTGTAAATTGGAACATAGTTATACCTTGTATAACAGTACCTGCAAAATATTTTGTAAAAAAGTGTTATAGTACTTATAGCATATATTAAATGCGTACAAGAGCGCATGTATCTTGTGTGGTAATTCTTGTTTAATACGAGTTCATATATGTATGTAGGGTAACTATTACTGCACATAATATAATATAATATAAAATATATATATATATATATATATCGATGTGCAAATATTAATTCTTAGATTATATATATAGTCACTCTTTACTAAAAAATTAAATTAAAATGTTCAATCGATAGGAATTGCTTTATATTCCACTAAAATATGCTACAGTATAGAAGTATGCAAATAAATATTATAATAGCAAAAAAGATTAAGGGATAGGTTATTAGAAGCAAGATTATAAATTACAAAAGAACTTGATCAGTGCTAATACAAGCAATACATAAACATAGTGTACGGGGCCTTAGTAGACTATAAGAAGTGATAAATATTGCCTAAAACTACTTACTCCAATAAATTAAATGTTCGTCATGTATATATTCTCAAAATTATAAAATTGTATTGAGTATGCTATATATAAATGAAAATATAATTGAAACCATAAACTAGAAACATTATGTAAAAATATTTCTTGGTTTAATGTAATTAAAATGTAACCAAATAAGTTGTTTATTAGAATCGACGTTTACTTTCTAGTTCCTACATTATTAAGTTTTAGTTTTTAATGTGGTTACAAAAAAATACATATAGAAAAAGCAATGTATCTAAAGGATAAATTTATTACAAAATCATTTATCATAAATGAAATTAAGATATAATGCATAAAATCTTTGTATTTTCTTTTTTATTAGATATATAAAGATATTTTTGTTACATTTAAGATAAAGAAGCTAAAATACAGTTACAGTAAAATTTAGAAATATACTGCAAGTTTTAACTTATTAATTGTATAGCCTATAATTTTTAATAACTTATATATTTATTACTACAGTTGCATTATTTTGTATACATTACTTTCTATACCAATTTTGTGTAATCTTCATTCTCTTAATCTTCTTCTGTAGTTGCAAGATTCCATATAACAATGCTTCAGCAGTGGGAGGACAACCTAAGAGAAATTTATAAATTAATAAATATATATATATATTTATATAGAATAGTATATTCATGACTTTATCCATGGCTACTTAAAGAATTTTTACCAGGTACATATATGTCAACAGGAATAATTCTATCACATCCTCTAACAACAGAATAACTGTAATGATAATATCCACCTCCATTCGCACAACTACCCATTGAAATAACCCATCTTGGTTCTGGCATTTGATCATATATTTTTCTTAGTGCAGGAGCCATTTTATTGGTCAACGTACCAGCAACTATTACAACATCTGATTGCCTAGGTGATGCTCTGAAAACAACACCATACCTATCCATATCATAACGAGGTGCAGCAATGTGCATCATTTCTACGGCACAACATGCTAAACCAAATGTCATTGGCCAGATTGAATTTTTGCGACCCCAATTTAAGAGATCATCTACTCGGGCTAAAGCATATTCAATTCCATTATTGGTGTTTTGGAAAGGACTGTATGGTTCTTTCTTTGGTTTTTGTGGTAATGATGGATCAGATTTTTGAACTGCAGTACTCAATTGTTTAGCCAAATTTCCTGTAACAACAGGAAATGGCAGCATAGCTCCATTATTACGAGCAAGGGACAGCAGTCCTTGCTGTAAATTTTCTAAAAAAAAGAAATGATGTCAATAAATATATATGATAAAAGAGTGTATTTATCAATAAATGAATTTTTTATATAAATATAAATAGATTTAAAAAAAAAACATGAAAAAATCATGTGTAAGTAATATTAGTTATTTTTTCATGTTAATATAAATTTGTAACATCTGGTGCAAAAATCGATAAGTTTATTTGTAAAATGGGTGAATAATGTTGCAAAAGGTTTCTCAACTTGTGTATGAGATTTGTATAGATATGTGACAATACTTTCTACTTTTCTATATGCACATATCATGTAACACAGTTACAATGTTAACACACTTGCATTTAAAAAGTTGGACTAAAATAAAATATAATGAATTAAAGTTTACATTGTGAATAATATTAGATATGTCTTTAAATATGTGTTAAATAAAAATATATCGTGTAAGAATAACACCAAATATAGGTTATGTACGATGTTAAAAAGTTTTTTATGTGTAATTGTGCAAAACTCACGATTGAAAGCTATAGAACGGATCATCGTCATAACCTTCATTGCTTCACAAAGCTGTCTGCTACATTTGATCATTGATGGTTCACTCAATATATAGAATCGTTGTGCCAACTACCGGTAGTCTTTAGTACTGTGATCGCTGCATCGCTTGTAAGCAAGTTCAAGCCATACAAGATAGTTAATTTGTAGGTTGTTTCAGTTCTTTCTGAAAAATTTTACCGTTATGTTCTATAAGTAAAAGTAAAAACAATGTGTTTTATAACCATGGGCTTTTAAATGATTTATTAACAATTTATAACAAAAATAAGAAATAAAAGAGGGCTGCTTTCTTGTTTGATACTATATATGAATAAATTGTCAGTTTAAATTATAATTCCATTTAAAAATTTTACCCGTTATTATGAATGCAGGACTGGTATCTACAAAGAATATATAATAATTTATTTCATTATTAATTTTTTTTCATTTTATTTAATTGGAACCAATACGTCATGATTCCTTAACGTTAAACATGCGCAATAATTCTCTCAATCAAAAATAGTAGGGATGTTAATTTACATGTTAAGATACGTTATTGAGGATGAAGCATTGAAAAATTAATTAATTTTTTTTATTCTTATCAATTTAAGACAAGTTTTATATCCTATTATTAAAATATACTAGAGGCTTTTTTATGAAAATGAGTAATTTATGTTATATATTATATTCTAATATTACGCGTGACTATTTATATATTTGTTTTATAATTTAATTTTATACATGTAATCGCCTACACATAATACCTTGCGTACAACTCTTTGCGCACAACACTTTGCGCGGAATGTTTTTCTGTCTCACTTCATTGACTAACTTAATAGAGCCTGGCGATATAGTACTACTATATACATATATGGGTTATGTTGAAAAGAGAGTTTTAATTATTTCTAATCGTATTAATGCTGAATGTAAGTATTTTTTTATTTCAACAGAGATACTATAATTAAACAATGAACATGTGAGTGCATCATACAGGATATGAAAAAAAAACAAGATTTCGAGTAAGTTCTTTATAGAATATTTTTTATTTGCTCGGTTCCTGTTTTATACAAAACATCTAACAAGCACAGATGCTTGTCACTGAAGTGCTTTTAAAGTCTGTCTTTTACGGAAGCAACTAATCTATCGACTGCATTTATCGAACGAATCATTTGTCACTTTTCTCGTTGGATATGCTAAAAAGATAACTCGCGCTTGTGATCATATTTGTGTGTATAAATATGTGTTTTAGCATATGAACGCGAGTGTGTTGTATGCATGTATGTTTGTAAAGGAGTGTGAATATGTTTGTATGTTAGTATGTGTGTTGTCTGTGATGTAAGTGTGAATGTGCTTGTATATATGTATTTAAATGACGCATTTCATCATTCGTAATCGTCGATCTTAAAAGTTCGTAATAAAACGTGGAATTAGATACTTTAACACTATGCAAAATAAAAAATATTTTTAATCAGAGGACAAGAGGGCTGCCAGGGGAGGAATGGCGAGAGGGGAGAAGGTGCGTGCTAGGCCATATATAATTAATTTCATAAGTTCGTGGTTTCATATTTTTTCGTCGCGCAATTCGATTATATACAAATAGAATCGACCCTGAAATTCGTCGCGTTAAAACTCGATGTATTCAAAATAATATTATAAACTTTATTAAAGAAGAAATTGTTAACATCAACGTTAATGAAAATAGAAGCATTTCTCGATTTTTCCGCGCGATTCGTGCGGAACATTATGCGAACCATAGAGAAACGCGCGAAATTGTTTTTTGGAAAATTCGAGGAAAACCGAAATAGACGCTCGCGTACTAAGTACGGTGCGACCTGTAGCACGTTTACCTTCTTTTTGTTTTCCCTTAACCTCTCATGCGTGTGTGTATTATACGATATAGCTTTCTGTTAAAAATTTACTTAGCGAACGCTCGTTGAACGGTTTTCCGGTCAACGTCTAGTTAACAGTAAGTAACAACTTATATTTCGGCAACAATAACAATTTCACCTTCGGTGATCTTCCAATTGGAATTTCGCTACCAACGTGTCAGCTATCTGGCATGTACTTTACAAATATCTAAATGTATTGTATATATATATACATATATATATATATATATATATATATATATATATATATATATATATATATATGTATTTATATTTTAGCTTATCTTAAACATTCCACAATTTTGTGGGGGTAACGGCTTCTTTGTAACGCATTACGCTTGATTGGCGTTACTTTAACTCTTTTAGGCATTATATATTTGTTTTTCTTATTTTTCTTTCTTAGCAGGTCAATTTTAAATAAAAGGAAAAATTTTGTATCTTGGAAAGAAATAGAGGATAAACGCGTTAACGTAGATAAATCGACGTTACAAAGAAGTCAATAGTTTATTAATCGCTCGTGAACTTACAGCAAAATGACGGCACTAGCAGGACGTTTACAGCTCAACAAGATATTTCTCTATATTAACTTTGCAAAGATACTATGATCTATGTTAAAACGTGACTCTCTAGGAATGGTATGTGGTGTAGGATTTGTTTTCTATGGACGTCTCTATACTGAAACGATGTTCCTTATTCTCACGCAGACTCGTTATTTTGTGCGACGTTCCTTTGTTCCATTCTCGTATTCTCTTTCTCTTTCTCTCTTTTTTTCTCTTTCATTCAACCTCTCATTTTATTACCAATTACTATCATCACCGTTGAAACAATTTTTTCTTGAGAATCCATCGGTATTTTTAATACGAGATCCGGCTGCAAGATTAGTGTACCGATCGAATTTTTGCTAAAAACCTAATTTTTACGTATATTTATGATTAAGAGAATATTTATCTATCAGATTTTCTATCAAAATGTGGCCGCTAGTATTTTTAATTAAATTATTGTTAATTAATTTTTGAGAAAAAATTCACTCACTTGGTTTTTGAATAAAATATAATCCACTTTACGGCAATATATTTAAAGACTTTGAAAAATCACGATTGCCGCTGCGCACTTGACCGCACCTCTTGCAGTCAGGTGTAAACAGGTATGATTTTGATATATTTATACATTCATAATGAACATTTATTATTTATATATCAAATTAAAGCTAATTTTTTTCTGTTTATTACGATATACAATTGCTTAATTAAATTTGGCCGCAAATAAGGCTTGCCGGGTGTTAAAGATGGTAAAAATTAAAGGTAGAGTGAGAGAGAGTTATCGCGCAACATCACTTGTCAGACAAGGATAGCGATTGCCAGCCGCAGGACACTTTAAAGCCACTGCGCATGCGTCGAGCGCTAGTGTTCTCAACTGAATAGCTGCGACATTACTATTCTAACCACGCTGTCTTGAAGCTACTGTTTGCACCGGTGATTGAGAACAGTGGATGATATTTTATTTAAAAACCAAGTGAGTGAATTTTTTCTCAAAAATTAATTAACAATAATTTAATTAAAAATACTAGCGGCCACATTTTGATAGAAAATCTGGTAGATATATATTCTCTTAATCATAAATATACGTAAAAATTAGGTTTTTAGCAAAAATTCGATCGGTACACTAATCTTGCAGCCGGATCTCGGACTATTTGTACAACAACACAGAAACGTGCTTAATCTCTCTCTCTCTGTCTCTCCCTCCCTCTGCCTCTCTCTCTTTCTTTGTTATTTTTCCTTTTTTATTTTTTCTCTTATGTATCGCGATCGCGTACACGAATAATTCTACTTATTAGCGGTAAAACAAAATTCGAAGTTTTCGAAGCGTGTTCTTTAATGATTCATTCTGCGTATCTCCATGGCCGCGATGTCGTCCACAGATATAAGCTTCTCTATAGGAATGCAAGACAGTTCACCACCGACGCATGACTGAGGTTGTTGCCATCTAGCTTCCCTTTCTGCTTCTTTAGCTTTAAGTTCAGCCTCTCTTGCTCTTCGTTCCTTTAATTTCAAAGAGAAAATTGCGACCGAGCGTGCCCTCTTCATGAGACTCTGTTTTACTCTCGTTTTCTTTGCTTCTCGATCCTCCCTATTTGGTTTTTCTTCCTCTTGGCTGGAAATGGTCTTGCTCGAATCTGACAAACCGCCAACACCCAAATCCTTTTCTTTTTCGGGAACGTACGCTTGTCGATCACGATGTTCGTGCGCTGCTTCTCTTTGCTGATGATGCTGATAATATTGCTGTTTCTCAATCTTTTCTCGTTCTTTCTCTTTCTCTGGCGAGAAACGGAACTTTGGATTTCTGTGAGTTATCACCCACGGTGGTGCAGACCTTAACGATCATAAAAAAATAAAAATTTATCAGTTATAAATGCAAATTAAATTTTCCCTAAAGTCTCTTGTTTTTTCTTGTGTTAGTAAATTTTATATGTACGATATTTTTTTTTGTCCTATTACGTTTTTTTATAGAACAGAATGGATCGTATATAACTAATTGTTAGTAAAATAACATGAAATAAAAGATATAGTGCATATAAATCTTATTAATAAGAAAAAAAAAGAATCTCGATATATCTAATCTCTAATTCGTACTTTAATAGATCACTATCTGAGGAAGAAGCTAAATCCTTTGAAACGATACAATCGGTTGATCTATGGAGTGTCAATTCGTCAGCAGTTCCGGCCACAGAGCCAACCCCACTTATTTCAGAATCGCTCGATTTTCGTCCACCTGGTTCCAAGCCTAGTTTGCGTACCCAATCGACACCTCCGTGAGGACCGATTGTTAAATGATGACTGTAGTGATCTCCTGTGTTCGATGATTCTGGTTCGTTGTTTAACCACTCCCTTGATCTTCGACCTGTAATAACGAGTAACATGAAATAATATGATTCTTTGATTTATTTAAAGGATTTTAAAAACACTGATATTATAGGAAATACTCAAACCTCTCTCTCCTCCAGGTATTGAGCATCTAGGTGTATTGTGAATATCTCGAGTACTGCCAATATTATTTTCCGAAAGGAAAGAATTGCTGATCTCGCTGCTACTTCCAATACTACCGGGTGTTTCGGCTGTAAGCGATGGTGTCTCTGCAATCCTCGGTATGGATGCGGCACTTGGAGTAGATGGTCTGCTTGGTGTTTGGGTCGTTGATGCTAAAGTAGGTGTATCTGGTTGGCTGGGCACAGAGGTCTCTCCGGTAGGTTCGTCCAACAGGTTTTGCTCTTCGCTTTCTCCGTCTGCTGGACTCACCACGAATCTCCCTGAGTTTGAGCAAGATTAATAGCTAATAGGAGAAGGTCCAGGACTAATAAGACGAAATTGGGTAAATCCCACCGTCGCATAGTATGACTAAATCCCGAAAATGTGGAAAAACTATAGGAATATGCTTAGTGGATAGTTTATTTCAATTATTTTTGTTATAGATAAATACTTATGTACACCTGTAGTAAGTTATCAGTTGAAACGTAAGCTTCGAACGTATCGCATTTGTGACTCGCTATGCCCTGAAAATTACGGACTCTTTTAAAGCAAATATAATGCACTTAATATTTGTCAATATATAAATTTGAAACCTTCACCTGGCAATAAGTATAAATGTATTATGTTTCTCAAAATTTACATAAATAACAAGTGTGTAGTTGCTAATCAAGAGTATATGATTTCGTGTTATTCGTCGATTGGAATGAGAAAAATTTTATCAAACGAATTTAAAGTTACATATTGGATTGCATTGAGCGATTTGGTTAGGTTTAAATTATTTATTAAACCTTTACCTGATAAATAAAAAAAGAAAAACCTACCTTTATTTGCCTTAATAGCTTTCATCCACGATTTTGTAGACTAATGCACAACTGTACTTGTCAAAATCTTACAGTTTATCTACTATTTTATGTAATTACAAAAAAATATAATTACGAATGAATATAATACAAATTAATAAATAAATAATTCTAAAAAAGAACAATTCTTAACATTAAAAATTGTAATAAAAAATTTTGTTGTCTTTTTTAGTTACAATTACCTTGTATTTTGAGTACGCTATTATGTTTTTTAAAACAATAATATCAGATTTATAATCAGTGACTCCAACAATTACTATTAGGTGTTGAAATTAATTCGTAGCGTTTTTTTAATGGAAAAAAATATTTATTATCAATGGAAAATAAAAAAATACACTAATGAAAGTATTGCCCTTCGTAAGAAGTGAACCTCTGCTCAGACAGATTATGAGTCATCGAACGAAACAAATGGTAATCTGAAGGAGTGATATCTGGAGAATACGGCGGGTGCGGTAGGACTTCCCATTTAAGTGTTTTTAGGTACGTTTGTACCGGTTTTGCGACGTGCGGTCGAGCATAGTCGTGCAGCAAAATAACTTTATCGTGCCTTTCGCTCTCGTCCGGCCGATTTTCTTTTAATGCACGACTCAGGCGCATCAGTTGTCATTGGTAACGATCCCTAGTGATAGTTTTATTTGGTTTTGATAGTTTATAATAAACCAAACCCAGTTAATCCCACCAAATACAAAGGAGGAGCTTGGCCCTCAAATATTACGTTTTACCACTTTTAAAATGTGCAAACCACTTCCGACAAGTTTGTTTAGTTAAAGCATAGTCACCATAAAAATCCGATGAATTTCTGCAGCCTTTTTATCCATATTAAAATAATGGAATAAAAATCCCCGCAAAAAAATTTTATTTGACACAAAATTCGATATATTGAAATAATTACAACTTGTTGTCATTAACAGTTAAAAATGAGATGTTTCGTAAAAAACACATCTAATAAGTGCTGAATTACGATAAAATTTATTTTTGAAGGTAAAAACAGAATAGTGTAATATTTACGTAATTTGTTGTAAAACGCTACGAATTAATTCCGACACCTAATAAATGTAGACTTTTGAAAGGATTTAATCACTTTTATATAATCCGGTACCCCCAAAACTTTTAATTGTACATTTAAAAAAAATTAATCTACAACTTCATATTTTTTTCACTCTTTCGAGATTTCGGAACACTGTGCGTCGTTTAGCTTAGACCTTCTCATGTATAAATATATATGTTACGGACAATGTATTACTGTTGGCATTGTATAGAATGTCCGGCCATTCTATAGAAAACTCAGAGAGGGTTTAATTTTAAATTTTTAAAATTTTTTTAAATTTAAAGCACACTTGGTTGAAGCGATTTCAAGTTATTGTAAGTGAAACAAACCATAGAAATTAAAAAATTGCCCTCTCACCGTTGTCTAAACATATCCCATTAAGGCACATTTTATAGATTGATTGAAACTTTCTGAGCATTCTATAGAATGACCGGGCAATCTGTCAAATACATGCTCATTATACACATTACCTGATTTATGTGGGTATTGTATACAATGTCCGTAATATATACATTACTCGTAATACGTATATAAGAGAGACATATATCTCTTCAACGTAAACATATATTTACCTATAATAGTAGATGGTTGTTGTTCAGGTGATGGTGTGGATGACAATCTTCTCACTGCCTCTCTTCTTAAGAATTCAACTTTAGCCATTTCCGTAGCAACCCAATGTGGTATATCCGGTATCGCACAGGTGATGATAAATCTGATTGCCAACATAATGTGTTCCAAAGCAACTATTAGCAAAATTGTTTGGGTCGCTGACATCTCTGGAAACATACGTTGTACTTGTCCACTTCTACCGATTAACGCGCAATTAACTAAAATTGCGACAAATCCCATAGCTTCCATAGCGTTCTGTAGAAAAGTATACATATATATAACGTGTTATGAAATCAATTAGAAAAAAAGGAGGATCGATTTACCTGCCAAGTGCCGATATTAGATACCCTACGCCCGAAAGGTCGTTGAAGCACGTAACACAACTTAAATGCGTCTCCACGTAATTCGATCAGGTTACCAAGTAATGCGGCTACGGCAGCTAAAGGAAACGCTGACGAGAAGAGACATACGTATCCTAATTGTGAGAGCATTTCCAAATGTTCAGAGAATGCTCGATCGTACTGTAAATAAAATGTCATTTTTTTACACAGGCATGTTTATCAGTAATAAAGCAACGTTTTGTATTTTCGCTATTGTAATATATTTTATATTGTGCGATTTTCTATTTATCTATCACATGCTCTTTTTGCGTGTAATTGGCGTTCTATTAACGAGCATGCATGGTACAATTTAATTCGCAGTAATGATATATTTAAGATAACCAATTATTTGTAACTACCTATGAAATATGTTTTTTCATACGTGATCATGTACTTAAGTCTTTCTATTATATTAGATTGAATAAAAAGTCCGTTAGCATTGACGGCGACTTGTTAATGTATAATATTTAGTTTGATACTTTTGCTTATTTTGACTACAACAGATATACGTATTTTATTAAGGACAGTTTAAAGATGTTTTGCGTTTAGTGTTAGTTATTTTCTTTGGTAGAAAGATATATATTGAAAATATATAAATACTCATGTATTAACCCATATAAATATTATATTATTTTTACTTACAAAATAATTTTGTTAGGAATTAGTTAGAGATAAATCGTGAATATATTACAATGGTGAAGATGTTAACTAATGTATAATTCAGAAGTGAATTAAAAGCTTCAATAGTGGAAATTTCAATGTGGAAGACAAAAAACTAAGTGAGGGAGATTAATGATGATGGAATTGTAAATTGTATCGAATAAAAACCAAGGAACACTAAAGAGATTTCAAACATTTAAGAAATTACACGACAATAAGTTTTGTTCCATTTGAAAGAGCTCGGAATGACGAATAAGTATGATATTTGGGTTTTGCATGAGTTAACGAGAAGAAATTACTTGAACGTATTTTAATTTGCAATTCATTATTAAACACAAAGTACAATTCTAAGTAAATACAAAAAAACATATTGTTGACATGAAGATCTCTCTTTTTCTTTTAAATTTGTTATTAGAGATGAAAAATGGATTGCTATTTATAATGTAAAACAAATGAAACATTAAATTACATCAAGAAAATAACCATTGACATCTAATTTTTATTTATTTTAAACATAGTAAAGATAGAAACTAAAAAATAATCAATAATTTTTTAAAAAGATAGAAAAAGCAAAAACATATGTATCTAAATTTTTTTACTGAATAAACATAACAACTTTATGAAAAAATTGGTGTTACTAAACAAATGGGCTAAGGCCATAAAACAAAATGATATACATATGTATTATTATATATGTGATATTAAAATAATAATAATACTTTATATTCTAGTGAAGAAACGTGAACGGATTTTTTATTTAACCTGATATTATAGTTCATGAAATGATTTCTTTTAAGCATTTTATGATGTATGCGATTTCCTAAAAAAATATCGTCAAGTTTCTGCTATTTATTAACAAATAAAAAGGAGAGAGAGGAAGTGATTGGTAGGAGAGTAACCGTTTTGACGGGTTTTCAAATTACAAGGAACTAACGTCCTAACGACCTTCGATACATTGTTACGATATATCAAAGATTTCAATATTTTCAAAGATCATGCATGTTTTGCGTTTGAATAGAATCGAATGACTATAGTTACTGCAGTATTCCTTTTCTTGCACGAGTTATCCGTTAGTGCGTTCTTAGGGGAACTCTGATTAGGTACATCGAAAATATAAAAAGGAATGAAGAAAGAAAAAAATGGCTAAATCTAAATCAAACCTTCAAAGTAACGTCACTAAGAAGAGAATTAGTGGTGTGTCCTACTCTGTAGAGAGAACTCTCCAACTCAGCTTGGCTAACGTTCCTCGGTTGTTTCGTCTTTCCACTTTCTGCTCGTTCATCTTTCTCATCGGAATTCTTTATTTTTTCGTCCTCCTCGTCCTTACCAGGTGGTAATCTTGCTTCGCTTGGACTCAGAGCCCCGAATAGCTCGAAACTCAATTGCGCTAGCCGTAGTTGCTCTATCAGATATGGTATTGCGGATTCTTTAAGATTTCCAATCACTTGCCGAGCTATTAGTAAAGCGGCCAGTTGCTAAAAAATAAAATATCAAACTTTTTCGCTAGTTATTTAGCTTTTTTTTCGTTTATTTTTCTTAATATCTTATGAATGTGATTAATCATTAACTCCTTATCCTACGATTTTAGTTTCCAATACTGCCATTTCATGATTCGGCTAAGTAAGCGTTCAAAGTTATGATAATCGCACACGTTTTATAAAATTGGAAGTCATAGTAACGAATCGCGTATAAACAACTGGAATGTGCTATGTGACTCGATTGTTATATCACGGCTTTTAACTGTGATTCTCATATCTGGTCAAGCTTTTTTACCACGAGTCTCACCCGTGATATTTATCTTTGGCTCATTTTTAGTTATCGCGAATCTCGCACGATGTTGTAGAGCAAGGGGTTAAATAAAAGATAATTTAACCATATGAGTAAAGAGGAGTGCGATTGCTTGTGAATTTCATTTCTGCGTATTGTAAAAAAAGATTTCGTGAAGTAGGTTTGATAATACCACTCTTGTAATGAAAAATATACATATTTTACTTTTTTTTATTATTCTTCCTATTACTAAAAATACCAATTTTTACTTTTCATTTTTATATACTTTTGGCAATAAATTCGAGGAACGCATCAACACGTGAACGATTAAAGTTGTATTACACTTGTTTATATGATGCTCAAAGTAATTGTGAGTTTAAGAAACTGCTATATAGTAAGTGATTATGTCATCTTGCATAGTTCACTATGGTTATTATTAATTAAATAAATAAGTATAAGGGTAAGTCAATAATTATCTGTAATGAAATGTTATTGTTGTTATGTCAATGTACTATCAAATGTCTTCGTATTAGAAATTGTGATTTTCCTCATATTATAATTGTAACTTACATTAGTAAAATTAATTAATTAGAGCTAGATCGGTCAAATTTTGTTTATCGTCACATAAACAATGGCTGTTTCGTTTTACAAAAGAAAAAACAGCAATCAGTAAGCAGTTTCTTATGGTCTGAAAATGTATCGGGGTCAAAAGTCATCGAAGATTTTCAGAACAGTATTAGGGTAATGATTAAAGGTTAATGATGAATTTTTTTTTATTGTTAATGTTACGAGAAATCTATAGTAATGTGATTAACCATTTGACCTATTATGACGTAGATCCTACGATAACGGTAATATAGGATAACGGTATAAATATAGGTTTGTGCACGAGTATTGTGTTATGTTATCTTATATAATAGTAAATGTTTATTTACAAGGATTAAGAGAGAGTGAGTTCGAAGTTATCTACTAGTAATGAGAATAAAGTGAGAAAGAGAGAGGGTTTCTTACCTCCTTGAGTCTTTCTTGGTCTTGAAGATAGAAGGCGATGTAAAATAACGATAGGAAGGAGTTTACGAACTGAAACTGAAATGAATAGTTTTGTCTGTACACTCGCCATACTTAAGAATACATTATTATTTTTTTATATTTGGTTCTTTTCTGGTCAACCCTCTTATTTTTTTTTTTTTAAATTTCACATACATATGTACACGCACGGACATACATATATTTATTGTTTGCATATGCATACGTATATACGTACGGAAATCACATATATATAACACGCAAAAATAGATATTTCTATGCATATTATTTTATAAGATTATAAAGTGAAACATTTAGTACTGATAAATGCTATTAGAAAAAAAGCGCAAGCAGAGAGCGAATTTTGAAGTAGGATTTTCATGCAGCGATAGTGGCAGCCACGACATAAGACATTTATTTAATTATCATAAGGAAAATAAAATGAAGGATCTAATCTTACTTTTTAAAAGGTCCACCTCTAAAATCACTACATAATTGTTTTTATTTATATTTTTGTTTTTCTTTTTTTCTGTAATCATCAAATCATATTCATCTGATTACACGTGCATTTTGATTATCATTAATACAATTATTATACTGTTGAAGACAATAATTATACATATCATATGATTTACTTATTGTTATTACTGGAGTATTATAGTTAATTTGCAATGATTTTAAAATTATTTTTCTTTTTCTTTTATTACCATGAAATCGTAAAAGGCTTAAGACATTCGAAGTTTAGAAACGATAAGACGTGTTTGAGAGAATCTCGTGAAATAATCTCCGATTTAGAGGAGGACAAAATTGACGATACTAATACAACATTCATAATTTGCGTTTGACTTGTCAAAAAATATCTCATTACCAGTGCCACCTTGTAGATCAGATGATTCTCGTACTCGGTGTCTAGTCGATAGTTTTCTGCGTCCAACACACAAAAATCAAAGATACTATCTACCATAGACTATTTAAGGCGTTCTCCAAAAGATATATATATATAAAAATAAAGTAATAAGATAATATAATAAACCCAACCCCTGAATAATTTTTAGAATTATTCTTAAAGATAATAGAGAAGAAGAATAGATACATATGTCGGAAGTGTATACACAATCGGAAAAAGAGACTAGCTTTTTAGTATCGTCTAGGGATATATCGTACTTTCTTGATCGTTCTTTCTAGATAGAAGCTAAGCTGTGAGAAGAGATTTAGAAGTAAATATGCTAGGCCTCTTAGCTAGACGTGCAGAAGTGTGTATATATATAATATATAATATATAATATATATAAAATATAAAATATATAATATATAATATATAATATATATAAAAAAATTTATATATATATGGTATATATAAGTACCCGTGGATATAATAAGAAAGATTATTGTGAGACAATCGATAAGACCTTGATCGATCGTTTAATATTCTTATAGATCGGCCGCATTCGTAACGGGACGATTACGATTAAAAGATACGTAGTTTAATACGTTTTTCTCTTTTTTAATTTTATCTTCATATACATACCCAAATCATTCAACCAGACTGCAACTTTGAAGTATGCTTCATCCATTAAGGCTATTACAACGGCCAGTAATACTTTTGGCACGTAACTCAGCCAAAATCCGTAACCTCCGGCTTCAAGACGTGCATCCCACCAATCCTATAATTGTAGAAAAACCATGACGATTTTGATTAATTGGTGAAACAACGATGGTAATTAGATTACTTCCGTTGTTTACGAATTTATACAGAATCTTTCGAATAAATGTACACATTCTTCATTAATCGCTATAGCATAATAAAGTAACATCCTAAATAGTGGCAAAATGATGATGAGAAAGTATTGATTGAGGAATGTAAGATCATTTTAATATTTCAAATATGAGAACATTCATAACTGTTTGAGTGACAGTATATCAGATTGGAAAGTAAAATTGCAGTATCGGTGCATTAGCAAAATCAGCAAAATCGGTGTATGTTCTTATAGTATAACAGAGCGCTATCGTGCTGCTCAGCATTTTCCAATACGAAATGAGAAAGCGCTATCACACCGTATGGTATTTTTTGATCAGATTTTCACAAAGACTGTGACACTCAAATGGTTAACATTCAACGACAATGTAAGTGTCACGGTCGCGTCAGGGTTTCCAGCACTACCTCCTTTATTTATTTAACATGTGCAGACTTTTATTTATGGAGGATCCTAAAGGATTTTGTATATTATAGAAAACTGACTATTTTGGGGGTCTTAAGCCTTTTGCACGAGGAATATTAACACTGGTAACGCGAAAATTTATTCTAGCAATTTGAAATTTCGGAACAGCTGGTATGAATATTTTTTAACATTTTTTCAACGAATTAATATATAAATGATAAATTTTAATGTTTTATATTTTCAATTGTAAAGTTATTTTAAAATTTTCACAGTAAATTATATTTTTAATTATCGTGTTTGATGTAGAAAATATGAAAATAATTCTCAAATGCAAAGATTTAGAGAAAAAATTAAAAATATATAAATGTAACAATCTCACTGGATACTTTAGTTAACGTTACCCAAGCAGTAGTTTGACGTATACATGAAAATCTGGAAGCTAATGGCCACTACTTTGTGAACATTTCGTAATTGTAGAGGTCAAAAGTTATTTTTAATAAATTTAATATTAAGATATTCATATCATCTCTTTTTTCCTACAGTGTGCATAAACTTTTTTGGTGGATTTTTTATAGGAATTTACTGACAATAATAATATTGTATTTTACCTGTATTTGGAAGCTCAGGATCATAACGACGAAGACGAAAAATAGACAAACGGCGATGATAGGTACGCTGACAAAATATCGGAAAACATTTCTTCGCCATCTGGGATAAGTTGGTTCCAGTCTTCCCGTGACAGGTGATATTTCTAAAGTCCCCTATCAAATGATATGTCATTCGATAAACGACATATTTATTATTTGCTTTCATTGATATGTATAGCCAACTCATTATTATTGATCAAAATTTTTACCGTAAAGAGAGGTCTAGGTTCGACTAATAAGTCATCTCTTTGATCTAATGTACCCCATCTGTAGGCCAATTCAGCTCCTCTTCGTTTCCAAGTTTCCAGGTAAACTGTCGCCCAAATTACATTGAAGACTGAGAAAAGCACGTATGCCACGTCCTCCACCGCTTGGTTCCTACCGATGATGCCGACCTTAATAAAGGTTAAATAATTAATGAAATCAATACTTGTGTTTTTTCTTCGTCAATATAACGGCACTTGTTACCTTTTATTTTACTTATAATTAATAATTTTTGTGATAATGATCTAATGATCATCTACATTCGGTATAAAGTTGAAAAATATATATAATATAGTGGGATATGAAGTTAGTGTGTATGATGAGCTGAGATAAGTTAACAATAAGTATATTCGAAAACAATAAACGAAAGAAAAGAGCGTTGTATGTGTATGTATTCTTAAATGAGTGGTTGTACGCAGTTCATCGATAAGATTATTATATGCATGTGCTAGCCTGAGTGTACGTGTCAAAAAAAAAGGAAGGAAAGAATGTATTAGTGAGTGAATTGGGATGATCGAAAAGTAGTGTGAGACAAATGAGCGACGAGAGAGTATATTTAGAGATTTTATTTTATATTTCAATAAATCAAATACTACAATATTTACCCAGTATATGACACCCACAGCAGCGGGAACGATCAAAGCGGTGGTATAGTGTCCGAGCCATGCGAAGTACATGCTGATTTTCACTCCAAAATATTTACAGATTTCGTCCAATGGTTGGGGACTAAAAAATGCACGAACCCACGTCTTTCGTAATTGTTCTAGTGCCGGTAGTTCATGTAATGGGAAGACCTGTGCATTGGAGTTTTTAATCAAATATAACGCATCAATATAAATGAAAATAAAAATGGGAATACGTTTTTATATTGACCTGTGAGATAATGCTTGCCGAGATACATTTTGGAATTATGGCTTGTCCTTCCACTAATTTTAATCCTGATAAACTGTGAAGATCCTGAGGACCTGCTCTTAACGTATGAAGTAAGTGTAATACCAGAGACTGTCTTTCTTGAGTAGTAAAAAAATGAGCTTCGTCGTCGCTTCCTTCGAAGCAGCTCGCTTCCGAACCTACGAATTCCTTCAATCCTCCGCCATATTCTTGGCGTAGAGCCTTTGGCAAGTGTACTTCCTCTGCTGCTTTCAACAAACTACAAGATTTGTTTTCTTAATACCGATGCATTTTTCGTGCAAGGGAAGAATACTCGATCAGATAAGAGATATTCAAAAGGAATAGTTTTGAGAAATCATATATGTTCAGTAATTATGACTATGGAATAATATAAGTTAAAAAATAGAAAAAATGAATTATTTATACTATAAAGTAAATTATAGTTATAATTTATTTACTTTTATACTTTTATTTTTTCGATTCAGTCTGCTGTCATATATCAGAATGTATAAAGTGTTACTCAAGTGACACAGAAGATAGGAAACAAATTTTACTGCATAAAATCCAAGGTTAAAGTGTCAGGACAAGTATAACGTTTCCTGAAGATTCTAACGAGTCCGATGTTGAACGGACAATAAGACAGCTTACTACGTACTTACACGCTAAAAGGTGCCGTTAAGTAAAATCCGTAACTATCTGAGGAGGCATGATGCCTGACGTGAACCACTAGGCCAGGGGTTCCAGCCCGAAGTCGACCTAAAAGCCACATTAAAGTTTCGTCGCTTGCACCGTTTGGAAACATCATCACGACGTCACATTTCTAAAACATAGAGGAACATCAAAAAGGTATTAGTTCTTGATCACTTTCTTAGTCCAATTTTGTAATTCATTCCGTCATTTATTATTACGATACTTTTGAATGATAACACACACGTTTTCTTTATAGTGTAGCCACGATAACTGTGAATGATTCTAACTTTGATATGGTACATCGCTTTGAACCGCGGATGTTGTCAAAGGGTTACGACTTTTTCGTGGTCTGGCTGTCATCCAAATTCATAGAACAGTAGCAGGTTGCTTGATATTGGCATATATCTATTAACTAATACATACAATAATACTTTTTACATAACGTTGATGAATACCGTACCGATTGCATGTATAAGCATGCTCAAATACTCATCTATTCGTTGAAACTTTTTACCTTTTCTTTTCTTTTTTTTTCTTCCTTTCCTCTTATCATCCGTTATTTTATCAATGTCTGCACGTAAAAGTCACTCACATGAGTAAATAGAAAGTCTTGTTGAAGTTACTCAAAATCAATACGAAAGCGTTTTCTTAATAATGAAAACAACTGGACTAGGCATTTTGCGCGAAGCAACAACAACGATGAATAAGGTTGGTTGGCTTAGTGTGATAAAGCAGCCCTTCGTATTCATTAGGAAGTTAACAAACACGTAACACGTTTGCGATTATCAGTTAACTAGGCAACCATTAATGCCTCGAACAATAACTTTTCATAATTTATAGGGTATGAATAACGAACGGGCACAATTCATGATCCCTTCCTTACAATATGCTATTATATTATATTATATTATATCTTTTTTTTCTTTTGTAGCTATTCAGTATTAAGCATATTTAGCGTATTTTGTCATATCACGAGTTTGCACGACTTATCATTAATATGTATGACTATCAAATAATATGTTCTTCGAATTTTTAAGAAATATTTAAGAATACGATGATGATAACAAGTAGAATATTTTCTTATTTTGTTTACGTATATTTTTTATACGAACCTGAGTTGGTACTTTTTGTATCCAAAGGCGGCGGGGGGTCATCAAGTGGCCAGTACATGGTATCTTACGTCTCAATAAACGTGATGCTAAGAAAAGAGACAAACATGAATCAATATTGCAGTAATGGAAGGACTCTAGTGTGAATTTATTTTTAAATACCAAATGGAAGATACTAAAATAAAATTAGATTTATTACGCTGTTACTGAACACTTATAAATATAAGTACCACACACGTATACACATACATATTTACCCGTGCATGTTGGAAACCTTAAAAGACGGTCTTATATTTCTATTAAAGTCAATGTACTTGTTACATTCCTTGTTGCTCGGCAAACGACCTCAAAAGATATTCTATACAAAGCGTTATTCGTTGATTTCGCGTGAATAAAACGTGTCTTGCTTGGGAACCACGCAAGCTTCTTAGCTGTTATCAATTAACAAGTAGCGTGATAAAAGAAGAGAAAGGGATAAAAGAAAGTAACTTCTTTATTTTCAAAAGCCCTATTCTTGTTGCATAAATGCTCTAGGTCTAAAGATCAAAATTGCTTGAAAAGAATATAAAGGCGAGAGAATTTTAGTGTTTGGTGTAAAACGGAATGTCAATGTGCATTCACCCTTTTGCTTAAGTTGATAGTTATATATTACCTTATAATTATGCAATGTGAAATATTATGCACGTTTTTTTTTCGGTTACAGCACAATAATACATTTCACCAAATGTTATTCACGATATCTACTTACCAATGCACCATAAAACACGTTCACAATAGTCAAAAATCTACTTCAAATTCGTAGATATAAATGCGTGTAATGTAAAACGCGTAATACAAATATGCAAAAAGGAATAAAATAAAAGAAAAAAGAAAGATATGAAAAGAATAAAAAAGAGATGGAGAAAAACTAGATAAAAAGAGGAAGAGGAAGAGGAAAGAGAGAGAGAGAGAGAGAGAGAAGCAAGGCAAGTTGTTTAGGTGGGGGGAGCGACGATCGAAACACGATGGGGGGTTGGTGGGTGGTAAGAAGGGATAGAGGGGGTGTATGCAGGGTGTGCGTGTTTCACGTAGAGAATCAAAGTAACGATTCTCAACCAAGCGGAAATGATTGTAGAGAGAGTCGGAGATTCACCTTTTCTAGGACATATAGAAAATCCTAGATGCAGAGAAATTAGGGTAACGTTCTGGAAGATAGAAAATAATGAAAGTACGAATGTGGTGGTACTTCATTACAATTAGATTTTATCAATGAACATAACGCACAATTAAATTTAGAAAGACAAGATGAAAAAAGGGTTAAGAGAGAAAATAAAAATGTTTCAATAAACTCACCCTTGTCTAATGTTTCTTTAGCCGCGTGTATGACCTTCCTCCGTCTAAGTCCCTCACCGGCCGGGACAGTCGTCATCGTTGATGAACTCGCGTCCTTTTCGGTAATAGTCGCGTTTCCACTAGTGATTTCAGCCTCGTCATCGCTCTTCGGACACTGAGCCGACGTTGTACCGCTAGGGGTTGTCGACGTTCCGTGGTGGTCGAGGAGTTTTATCGGGGACCCCTCGCCGCCTGGCATAATGTCCCGATTGGGCAGGACTGTCGTCCTTAACCGAGAACTCCTGCGCCTGAACTGGACTGATACCCCACCGACTTTACCTTTACCCTACCCAACATAGTTTCTCTCTCTTTCTCACTCTCACTCTCTCTCTTTCTCTTTCCCTTCCTTGTTTTCCAGTCGCTACCGTCGATGTCGACGTCGACAACGACTACGTCCTCTTTTGCGTAGTCGCGCCATCTGCACGGATGTCGTCGCACTCTCTCCCTCCTCACCTCTCCCACCTCCACCATCCCTCTCACCTGCACTCTCCTATCTCACTCTCTTTTTCCCTCTTATCTTCTCTCTTTCTATTTATCCTCTTCCCGATCGATGAATCTCATCTTTTCCCGAAAGGGGTGGTCTCTATAGGACAAGGACGTATACCACCTCTTGCAAGTTGTTCGTCCCATTCACGGCCAATCCTCGGTACGATGGACTCATATCAGATTTTCACCCTTTCTCTCCATGGACAGATCTACGTATTCTTGTGCTCTCTTGGTACTTTATCTTTTTTCCTTTTTTGGAATATAATTGAAAGTGACGAGTACACGAATATAAGGTGGCGAGTCGACGCGTTCAAACGATCGATTTCTTTTCTCACTTTCTTTTATCTCTCCTCTCTTTCTATCTCTTTTTCTCTTTTCTTTTCCGTCTCTTCAAATGAATATTACGTCATCGGTTTGTATATTTATATACTTACGGTGTTAGATTATAAGAAAGGTGAAATATATGTACATTAATTGTGGTAGTCTATTGCGCGTCGTTATTTTAGTTTTATTTTTGTTTCTAAATAGGAAATGGTGGGAAGATGGATGTGGAAGATAGGTGAAAAGTGTAATTATCACATCTACGCGTGTTTTTTCGTATTTTATTAAAATATTTATGACGCTTAATTTACACGCGTAACTATAGGAGACAGTAAATAATTAAATTAAATACATTTTCCAACACACAACGGTGCGTAGGAATGATCGTGTTCAAGGTTGCTACAACTTCTTTTCTTTTTTTATTTTTTTTTTCGTATACTCTTATCCCGTTTAACAATACTTACATGTATAATGGAAACACTTAATATAGGGAATTTCGCAGGATTCCGACGAATGCAATTAACTAAATCCTTTATACATTTTTACATCATATTTTTTATATCGTTTTGGTGTTATTGCTCACAATTAACTATTTTACGAGCAGACCATTCGTCGTATGATGCAATGAAATTCTTCATCTATATTAGTAGTAAGATATTTGATCGCATTTATAAGATTTTTATACATTCTATGGATTTATGTGTAGTTATTTATGTTTTCATCATATTCCTTTTCTATGATTATCACTTCGGCAACCGAGAAAAGTGGTGTCGACGAAAGCAAGCTTCTTTCCTAGGTTTTCAAATAAATATGAAACATTAATTGTGCGATGTTCATCGAATGCATCCCTCAATTGTAAAAGAAGACGTTTCTGCATTTGTTGAACTTCGCAGTAAGAAACCTACATTGAAGTTAATTAAATTTCTCAATGATCCTTTGACTTATTTCATCTCAAACGTATTTCTCGGTCTGGTTTGGTCATTACACATCTTCCTCTGTAGCAAATCTCGGTCATGTGCGAGACCTTTGTTGTCGTCGACGTTCTCAGCACTTTACCAAGTATCGTTTCTGTTGTGTTGTGTTGACTGATCTCCGATGTCGTTGGTATTGTCGGTTTTGTTGTCGTCGTTGTCGTTGTAGTTGTCGTGATCAGACTCGTTGGTGTCACGGTCACCATAGATTCATCTTTGGATAGGATATCATGCATTGTGGTATCAAATATAACTGTTGGATTAGAATGATAACCTGACGTAACTGAATTATCATCAATATTTTGAACAACGATCGTAGTTGGAGTTTCTTCTTTCTCCAATTTCGTCGTGGAACGATCTTCGACTTGACTTATCTCTTTTTTAACACTAATAGTACTATCTTCCAGTGGGGAATTCGTTTTAACGTTATTGTCTTCGCTTGAATTCTCCGAGGTACCGACCTTATTATTTTTCTCCTTGTTCAATGATTTCTCATCGAACCTCTCCTTATTATTTTCTTTGGTTCCCTTCAGATCGTCGAATACAGTTGGTACGTAATCCGAGAGAATTTTAATTTCGGTATCTTTTTCTTCTTTATTCGCTGTATCCTTTGTTGATATTTTACTCCAATCAGCTGTTTTCTTATTTTTATCGTAATTCCAAGTTGAAAAGAGCGAATGGTTTAAGGCTATTGAAGGATCTGATGGATATCTCACCTCGCTCCATTTAGCACGGTGATTCTTTAGATAAGAGATATCGTCGTTGTCCCTTGACTCCTCGGTCTTTGTATTATCAACAATAGAAGAATCCTCTATTGTAGTATCGATTGGTTTTATTGTTGTTGTTTCTAACTTGTCCGTGATCGGTGTAGTTTCTAAAGCGGTATGGATAGAGTTTAAATCATTTAAAGTTGTTTGGGAATTATTGAAATCATTGGAAGTTGTTTCTGTTTCTTGACTTGTTGGTAATTGAATATTTTCTGTGGAATCCTTCGTGATCGAATCTTTGGGATAGATGCGTGTACCGTAATACTGAGTAGTAGCTCTTAAACTTTCTTCAGGGTCACGTGTTCCTTCCAATTCTTCCGATGTAGTAGGTATATTGGTAGTAATACGTGAAAATTTGTAGTTTGTTGTTTTTTCTTCTTCTTCTTCTTCGATCGAAGATGTTATTGGTGTTGATGTTTGCCAAACATTTAAAGGTAATACCGTACTAGTTGATGTTGCCAATACTGGAACTTCATCAGTTTTCAACATTTCTTCAAGAAAATCTTGTAACACGGATCGTCTCGAACCGTCATTGGTTGATCTCGTAATACTAAATTCACCTAGATTAGGCCTTGTCTGCCGAATCGGATTGTATTTGTATTGATCGTGCGTTAGACTGTTAACAGCAGCGTTGATATGTTGAGATTCAGCCGTTACGAAATCATCGACGATTGGCCTAACTCGTACTCGTACTCTTTTCCTTCTATTAGTCTGCACAAAAAGTTATGATAAGATAATGAATAATAATTTAATAGCATTAATTAAACATTTGAATAAAGAATATTGTTTACCTTTCTGACTGCAACAGGATTCGTAGTTTTCTTTGGTATTTTCTCACCGTCTTCGTTATCCGTAGGTTCCCTTGACAAATTATCTTCCTTCGATCTCCACTTATCATCATCATCATCAACATTTTCGTTCAAACTTACTTTTTGCTGACGTTTCATTGGATTTTCTGTATGATCGCGTGCTATCATTTTTTGTCCAAATACCGTCGTGGCCTTTATCATGGACTCTTCTTCGCTCATTATCGATTTTGTTTCATCGCTATTCTCTAATTCCGAGGAAACCACGTACGTTACTGAATTTTCAGGACGAACCGTAATAATATCAGTTACTTCTTTAACATTTCCATCTTTCGTATGAGCCTCCTTGAATCCATCGGTAGCATAATTAGCTGCAAAGCTTGGTTGAAAAGAGGTTCGAGATAATTTGGTAGACCATTGACTTTCGGCTCCGTAAATGTCAGCAGGCATTACTTGTGAATCGCTCAATATCGTTGATTTTGAATGTGTTGAATGATCATACTTTTGAGGAGTGTTACTTGCCAGTTGAGTTTGATCGTATTCCTCTTGTTGTAATTGTGTTTGGGGAGATACCACTCCAAAGTTCAATACAAAGTCCTGTGGTGGATACTGAAATATGAATTTTATCTTTATTTTATTTATTTAATACTGGATTACATTTAATTCTATACAGTATATATGAGTCCCTACAGAGCGAGTTCCTATAACGAGCTAAAAATATTGCGACTATTTCTTTCATAATTTATTTTAAATAATATTTATTTATATTATAAAATAAATTATAGAATCAATTTATTCGCTTTTTTAACTTACAATTAATTCATTATCATAATTACATTGTTACATTACATTGTTGTTTTCATGAAATAATCATAAATTATCTTCAGAAACATTCCAATTTTCTATGATGTGAGTTTATATGTCATACAAATCGTATAATACGGGAACGTTTACTTTACTTACATTTTCCGTGGCTGGTTTATAATTTTGATCCGGTTGATAAGTTTCGCCAAATTGAGATAGACTTCCAAAATTTTCATCGTAAAGAGTTTGCTGTTCTCTGATTGCTGCTGGATGTGATGGAAGTACACGTGGATAATTTCCCTCCAATGGTACTTCGTTATTTGCATCAAAACCGGATTCCGTTGTGCTAGTTGTTGTTACGCGTTTCCTTCCTCCAGGTCGACGAGTTCTGCTGCGACTTCTATTCTGTTTGATATCTTCTGGTTTATATTTTGGTCTTACCGTGTATACCGAATTATCGGGATTTAATGTTGCCGGTGGTATATTTTCCGTTGTGGTCGTTGTAATTGGCGTTGTAATAGGCAGTATTGTTGATTTAATTAATGGTCGTCGATTTGTCGTGTGATATTTCGGACGATTTTTTAAAGAATGACTTGGAGGTGGATCGTATTCTATTTCAATCTCTTGAGCACTGCCAGAAGGCTGCTGCTGTATCTGTAATATGAAGTTTTTATTAATTGTTATTAGAATATTGCAAAATGCAACCGATCGTCTATGATCATATCTCATTAATAATTTTCTTTACAGATAGTTTTCTTAATACTGACATTGAGTCTAATATTTAATAGTAAATATAAATTATTATATGTTGATTATCGTTATATTTTTATTATTTATTAATAGTCTATTTTACTGCAAATACATTAGATAATAAGTTTAAATTGAATACTTTTTAATGTTTTTATTATTATTATTATTTTTTTTTTTATTTTATTAATTCTCTTCGATAGGAAGGGCACTTGCCAGGTCTGACAGCTTTAATTTCCTGAATTTAGGAAGGCTCTGGTTATGTTACATGTTTTTAATATAACCGCCTTTTGTATTTCTTGGTGTATATTTGGGTCTAGTTGTAGTTGTGTGAGATGTGGTTTAAAATTATTCGGTGTAATGCCTGTTGCTCATATGATGAAAGGGATGATGTATCCTTTTTTTTTGTTTCCATATTCTGTGTATTTCTTGTGCAAGTGGTGTGTATTTTTCTATTTTTTCTCTGTATTTCTGTGTGATGTTGATGTCGTTTGGTACTGAGATATCTATTAGGTATGTTGTCTTGTCTTCTTTGTTTGTAAATGTGATGTCAGGTCTGTTGTATTTTACTGTTTTGTCTGTGTGTAATGTTGTGTCCCAGTATAGTTTGTACTTTTCGTTATCTATTATTGTTGTTGGTGTGTATTTGTAGTATGGTGTTGTAGTGTTCTCCAGTTTGTATTTGTTCACTATTGCTTTATGTATGATTTTTGCTGCCGTGTTGTGTCTTTCCGTGTATTCGGTGTTTGCTAGTATTTTATAACCCCCTGTAATGTGTTCTATTGTTTCGGCTACTAATTTACATTTCCGGCATTTATCATCTTGTATGTTTGTATCTTTTATTATGTATTTGAGGTAGTTTTTTGTTGAGATTACCTGATCTTGGATTGCGATTAGGAATCCTTCGGTTTCTGGGAAGAGGTTTCCTTTTTTAGCCATTCGTATGTGTCGTTTTTGTTTAATTTTCGTCTGTAGTGGTGTAATAGTGTTTTCCGTGTAATTGTTTTGTGGCCCATGCGTTTATTTTGCTTTGTGTATGGTCTATGTTGTTATAGTTATCTATAGCTGTGTTGCTTGTCGATAGGTTTAGTGGTGTGTAATTTTTGTCGGCTTTCGTTACTGCTTCATTCATGTAGTTGTGTTTCTTTTGTGTGGAAGTATTTGCGGAGTTTTTTTATTTGTCTATTGTGTAACGCTTTTATGTCCGTTATTCCCCTTCCACCTTATTCTCTACTTATTGTTAATCTCTCTACACATGATTTCGGGTGTAGTTTCGTGACTTTGTCATGTGTGTTCTTGTTATTCTATTAGTGTCATCTAAGTCTGTGTTTGACCAATTGATGATTCCGAAGGAATATGTAAGGACTGATATTGCGTATGTGTTTATTGCTTTGACGAGATTTTTTGAATTTAGTTTGGTTTTAAGTATTTTTATGAATCTTTGTTTGTATTGTTTTTCTAAGTATTTTTTAATTTCTGTATGGTTTATCTTAGTATTTTGTTCGAAGCCGAGGTATTTGTATGTTTCGTGTTTTTCTAAGTTTTGTAGTGTTTCGTTCTATAATGTTCTTTGTGTATCGTCTGTGATCCATTGTCCTCTTTCGAAATGTGTTGTCTTATATTTGTCTATTCCGAATTGCATTTTTATGTCAGATGTGAAATTTTCTGTGATTCTTAAAAGCGTATTTAATTGTGTTCCTGTTGCTGCATATAGTATGTCATCTACATACATTAAGTGGTTTATTGTGTACTGCGTTTGTCTATTATTTCTGATTTGATATCCATATTTAGTTTTGTTCAATATTGTAGATAATGAGTTTAGGGACTTGTTGAACCATAAGGAACTTAATGTATCTCCTTGAAAGATGCCCTTTTTGATTTTTATTTCTTCCGTTTTTATGGTATCCGTTGGTGTTTTTAATATAATTCTGGTTCTCCATGTTGACATGGTGTGTTTCAGGAATTGTCGTGTGCGTTTATTTACTTTGTATATTTTCAAAATTTCTAATAGCCATGTATGTGGTACTGAATCAAAGGCTTTCTTGCAATCAATATAACATGTGTGTAGGTTTCGTTGCTGCTTTCTTGCTTGGTTCATTATTATACTATCTATGATGAGTTGTTCTTTACATCTTTGGCTATTTCTTCTGCATCCTTTTTGTTCTTCTGAAATTATATTGTTTTTTGTGAGGTGTGTATCGATTTGCCGACATATTGTACTTGTTATTATTTTGTATAATGTTGGTAGACACGTAATTGGTCTATTTTTCGGTGTTTTGATTTCTGGGTTTTGTGAAAGTGATTCCTTCGGTTAGGAAACTCGGGAGTTCTCGGGGATCTTCTATTATTTTATTTATCTGCTGTGTTAGGTATGGGTGTGTAGTTGTAAATTTCTTGTACCAGTAGTTTTGTATGTGATCTGGTCCTGGGTGTTTCCAGTTATGTTTGCTGCGTATTGTTTTTCTTAACTCGTCTTCTGTTATTTTGTATTCGGCTTGTTCTGGCATGTCTTCATATTTCTGTTTCTCGTCTGTTATCCATGTTGCATGTGTGTTGTGTTCTGTTGTATTTGACCATATTTGTGTGAAAGAAAGTGGTTATTTCTTTTTCAGTTGGTTATATGGGTCCTATTTCTTGTTCTATGTTTAGTTATCTGTAGAATGTTCTTTCACTGTTTAGGAATGTTCTGTTTTCGATTTTCCTCTTATATGATTCGTTATATCTTTTGAGTCTTGCTGCATATATGGCAAGTTTTTGTTTGAGTGTGTCCAGCAGCTGGTTAACTGTGTAATTGTTGTTATTTATGTCCATGAGTGTGTTGATGTATTTTGTTATGTTTTTTGACGTATTACCTTTCATTGCCTGTGTTAGTCTACCTATGTCTTTCCTTATGGTGTGTATTTTTTGTTCTAGTCGGATTTACCATTTTGGTTTTTTATGTTTATTTATGGTTTTTTGTTGGTTGTTTGGTGTCTCTTCTGGTATTTTTTGTTTATTCTGTTGTGGTATTATTATTATTATTATTATTAATATTATTAATTGGCATTAGGAACTCGAAAGTTCATTGCCGCAAATACCAAATCCCGCCATTGTTCCCGTCCCTAAACGCGATCCTTCCATTCGCGGTCTTCGTATCTTATTTCTTTCAGGTCCCTTCTAACATTATCCTTTCATCTACGTCTCGGTCTATCTAGTGGTCTTTTCCCATTTGGTATACCGACCAATATTTTGTGCGCTGTTCGACCAGCGATCGTGCGCCTCCCCCATGCGCGCCACGTGACCAGCCCATCTTAATCAGCGTGATTTTACGACGTGATAATGTCTGGTTTGTTGTACAATCGATGTACTTCAACCTTATGAAGTTTTCTCCATTCGCCCATTTCCTCATCGCGTTTTGCACCGAAGATTTTATGAAGAACTTTGTTTTCGGTTTTTCTTTTTCTTACTAATAAAAAGTATAATATAATAAAACATAAATCTTTTTCATAATCTCATTTTTTGTTATTATAACTATTTACAAATAGCACTTATAATAAAGGTACGATTTACACTATATATGTTATAAAATAATTTAGAAGAAATGAATTTGTTCATGTGAAAATATTTTTAAACATGCAATAATAAATATCTCTGTTAAGTTATATAATATTAATTTACGTGAACATATATATCAAATGAATAGTTTAATTAGTACGATTTTGGCAACTTTCCCAAAGAATATCAACAGAATATTACTTGAAATTTCATACAATCGACATTACTTGAAGAAAAACGCGTTAAATTTCGTAATAATGCAATATCTTTTAGAAAATGATACTCTGAAAAAGTAGGCACAAGGATTGTGTGTTTATATCTATATTTGAAGTGAGGAAAATTTCTAATAATAGTATACCTTTTTTTTTTTAAACGGATAACGCATTGGATAAGTATTATAACTGATAAGAGAAGATATTGTAAAAAAGAAACTTACGGGTAAATTGTTTACTTGTGGAAGTATTGGCTTGAAAGTAACAGGTGGTGCGTGGAATCGATTGTCTACCGGATTCACTGGTCGGAAGCTAGGAGGTCTTATAAAGCCATAATCAATATCTTCTTCTAATGGTTGTTCGGTAGTCGTGGTTGTCGTAGTCCTCGGCGTGGTCGTCGTAGTTGTCGTTGTCATTATCGCGATTGTTGTTGATGGCGTAGTTTGCTGTACAAAAGGCCGTTGTCTTTGCGTACCAGCCTGAATCTTCACATACTCGTAACCGCTTGTTTTGACTTGACTTTGTGGTCGAGATCTCGATTTTGTTCTGTGGCGATGTACATTAGACGACCTTGGAGAATCTTGATGATTGACAGCACTGAAACGCACGTACTCATCTTGCGACTCTTTTGGACGAGTTTGGATGACTGAATCAGAATGCGTACGGGTACCAACACGACCGCGAACACGTTGTCGTATTACAACTGGAGTTGATTCCGTTGTTGTACTGGTTTGCGTTACCATCTTTACAGATATAAAATATCTTTGTTATTAATGTTTTTCATAGAGAAAGGAAATAAATCATGTAATTTATTGGGAATCAAGGTAATTGGATTAAAGAGAAGGGAGACATTTTCTCGGCATTTGCGTCACTACCTCTATTTATACTTACTTCATCTTTTTTCACGATATTAAAAATTTATATTAGATATGTAGAGTGTATCAGAAAAGGTAATACAACTCGGCTAGGGATGATTTTACATTTAAGGGATAACACCACTATAGAGCCTGAAAAAGCCCACTAGAAGCCTTTTTTTTGTGAAAACTAAATGAGGAATAGAATTTCTTTTCTGAGGGTTGGTTAATCATATATTGAACTATGCAAACAAATATTTTGATTGATTTTAGATAAAAAATGGCGTCGGTATTCGTGGCTGAACTAAACCCTGTTTTTTTTTTTGGTAAAACGGGCGGACTCATACTTGAACAACTATAAGCCCTAGAATAAAAAATAAAAGAAATTCTTAATCTATGTACTATTATCTTGAAAAGTACATACGGATTTTTCTCTAAGTCAAATTTTGTGAAAATGGCGCAACTTTGAATAAAAAAATCGACTTTTCGACAAAAAAAATGTAGAAATTGTTTATAAAAAAAAAGTTTTTATTTAGTTAAAAATCGGATATGTACTTCTGTAGAAAATATAACTATCAAACTATCTTCAAAATTTCAAGTCAATCGGTTTAATGATGGTCGAGTTCTATGTCCGCCCAGTTTTAAAAATGTAGTTTCGAGAAAAACGTGTTTAAAGTTTTGTTATCACGATTCGAAGCACTTTAAGGCACTTCGTAAAAATAAAATTTTGCCATGTTAAACATTTTTTTTTGCTTCGGGACCAAGTGCATAATGTTTTTAGATGTCTAAAATGCACTTTAAGCTAAAAAACAAAAAATCGATTTTTTGAAAATTCTATAGTGGTGTTACCTCTTAAAGATAAATCGTAAAGAGAGAGTAACATTTTTTCATTTGAAGTTTCGCTTCTTAGATAATCGAGTTTGAAAATTCTGTAAAACACGCGTATATTGAACTATTTTCAGGTTTGGGTGTAGGGTAATAAATAAAAAATGTATATACATATATATAAATATATATATAAAATATATATATATATATATATATATTAGGGTGGGTCAAAAAAATGAATTATTTTTTTGTTTACAAGTGCCACGGAAAAATGGGTTGCTAGAAACCTTAAAAAAATTTTTACCAAATATGAGCTCTTAATTTCAATAGGAAAATCCTCCGCATCGCAGTTTTTTATTTTTTTTCAGTCTAATAGATTAAAATTCATACCTCATTATTTATTGATTGTACAGAAAAATGTTCTAGACGAATTTTGTAGGAAATTTAATGCTCTACAAAAAAGGTATCTTATATTTTTTCCGTAAACCTCACCATTTGAATGATATTGAAGACTTAAGTTTGATTATTTTAGGACAAATTTCATTTTTGTTTATGAATTTTATAACTCGACAATAAATGACTATATATCATTCAAATGGTGAGGTTTACGGTAAAAATATAAGATACCTTTTTTGTAGAGCATTAAATTTCCTACAAAATTCGTCTAGAACATTTTTCCGTGCAATCAATTAATGATGAGCTATGAATTTTATTCTATTGGACTGAAAAAAAAAATAAAAAACTGCGATGCGGAGGATTTTCCTATTGAAATTAAGAGCTCATATTTGGTAAAAATTTTTTTAAGGTTTCTAGCAACCCATTTTTCCGTGGCACTTGTAAACAAAAAAATAATTCATTTTTTTGACCCACTCTAATATATATATATCTTATCTCTATAAAATTCCCCTGTCACAGTGTTTGTTATTCTTATTCTCCGAAACGACTTGACCGATTTATATGAAATTTTTTGTGTATATTCGGTAGGTATGAGAATAGTTTTTCTTATATTTCTTATACCCCTAAGTGATAAGGGTGACTCACCATAATTATTTTTCCTTTAAAAGGTTATTAAGAAAAAAAGAGAAAAAAAGACAAATGTTATGTGCCTATATTCAGACAATGTAAAATTATATGATGTGAAGTAAGTGGTGATCTTATGTTACCGCTCATGCGCAGTTGGTTCGATGTTAAGAAAAAAGAGAAAAAGAAGACAAATGTTATGTGCGTAGATTCAGATCTATCTATATATATATTAGCCACAGCAACGCGTGGCCGGGGCACCCCTAATATATATATATATACGTATTTAAAAAGTATTTTCTGATAGTAGCGTATTTGAGTGAAGTTATGAAGTAGGTATTGTTTATACGTATATGTGGGATCGAATATATCTTCAGGTTAAATGTAATAGGTATTCGTGGGGAATTTGACAGAGGACTCTAGATAGTTTAATGGATAGAGAAGAGGCCCGGAAAGCGAAAGATCCTGGGTTCGAAACCCCCGTTCCAGGGATTTAATTTTTCCCCGAATCCTATATATACATATATACTACCAACACATATACTCTATGTACTATATAATACTTACAGCATTTAATGGTTCTTCCGTTGATGGTGTTAACAAATCATAAACTTGCTGTTTCTCTGGTGGAAGAGGGATGAATATCGGTTCTTCATTTGGATCCGCTACAACGCTACTTTCATCTACCTTTCTATCTTCGACTTGTCCAAAGTTACCATTATCACCGGTCAGAGGATAATTTGAATGGGATTGAACTGGTGCTACATCGTAAATTGGAGAATATTGTTGAGTTGTTTTATCAATTTTATTTCCCGGATTTTCCGAAGTACCGCTTATACCAAAGTCTGTATTGTCGAGTTTTTCGGCGTAATAAGCGGTGTAGTCTTTAGATTTCTGAACAGTAGGTTGATTACGAGTCTCGCTGTTTTGTGCTTGGTAATTAAATCCATTGACCGGAGCTTTCTCAAGAACACTTTGATCCAAGTCATTTAGTTGACTTCCATAAGCGATAGGATAGTTTGCTTCTTGCGGATAATTTTGTGGATAATTTTGACTCTTTGAATAATCTTCCGATGCAACCGGCGTATTATAATTCGTTGTAGTTTCACGAGGTGGTGGATAATTCTCGGTAGAACTGATACTTGTTGATGAATAATTCTCTTGAGAGAAAGCATTTAGGTTTGACAAAGGTATACTTGACTCTTGTTGATTAGAATTATGCGAGGTTGAGCCCGGTTGCGAATATGGATCGGTCGATGAGGAAGTGATTGATTCGTCGGGAGCAGTATGCTCGTAAGTCGCAGCTTGGTGAGCTTGAACGTTGTAATTTTGATCATAGGCCTGTATCAAAAAAAGATAAATTTATGCACATATAAATTTTTGAAAAAATAAAATACAGATAACCTTTGAAAAACGTGGTATTTGAAGAACACTAGTTTTGAAAAACACGGATATCTTCCCCCGAATTACACGGTTTCAAACTACACGATTTTCGAGCAATTCTTTTGAAAAAGAATAAAATACATGTATTATATTTGATATAAAATTATTTTCAAATATGCCATTTCTTTGAAAAAATAGATAGTTATGATCAAAGGAAAACTATTCAGATTAAATAATAAATATTTTATTTAGTATCTCAGATAGATACGACATTTTTATTTTGATAATAAAAAGTAAGATAAAACGTTTTTTCAAAACTAATTAAAAAATTAATTTGAATTATGTAATACAAGATTTCTTAGAAGTGTTTACCAATATGAATTCAAACAATAAAAATTTTTAGTTTTATATTTAACAACAACAAAATTTTAAACGTAACGTTTTTTTTACTTTTACATTTGAAACGGAATCCTGTTTTTTGTAGTCTCGAACAACACGGTTTCAAAGAACACGGAACCAATTAATCGTGTTTTCGGAGGGATTACCTGTATGAGATAATTTTTCATTAAATTAAATAATCCGTACCTCTGATTGATAAGCCGTCTTATCGTTATGCCTGTGTTTTTGTCCTCTTTGTCTTTTATGGTGATCTGCGTAGTTATATTTCTCCGTAGTTCCAGAATTCTTAGATTTGGTAGGTTCGTAAGCAGTCGAATCGTTATATGATTCAGTAGTCGTTGTGTATCTCGACCCACTTCTCGTTCTGCTGTAAGGTCTTCTAGATCTGTCTGCAGTCGTTCTAGTAATAGATGTTGTAGGTGTTGTGGTGGTAGTTGGTCGTGTGGGTACTATCCTACTCCTGTTTAAAATATATCGTCGTGTTTATTTTCATATTATATTTGTGTATATTTTTACATCTTTGTAATAATTACACTTACCTATGACGTGAACGTGGTCTATAAGTAGTTGATGGTGGTCTGGCTGTAGTAGTTGTGGTCGTAGCCTTTGTATACGCTGGTGTTGTTACAACATGTGTCGTTGTAGTGGTTGGAATCGTTGTCTGCTTCTCTAGCAAAGAATTTACCAAGCCAGGTAGATGGGGTGAGATTGGTAATTCAGCAGGTAAATTATATTGCGTTGGGCCTACAGATTCTCTTACTTCGTTAACATCATTCGGAGAAAGTAGAGGTTGAAAAGAATTGATCAGATGAGGTTCTGATTGCGTATATGTGTTTTGGTGTTCTACAAAGGAATTTTTGTTGTTGTTGTTGGCATCTCTTTGTTTAGCAAGTTCGTGGTTAATCAAAGCTAATTGTCCAGCTAAATCTTGTTCTTTCGTCAAAGGATCATCTAGTGTTCTCAATGAGTGTTCTGGATAATTCGGTGTACTCGAATAAATTGCTTCCTCTTGATAAGCAGTCGCAGTGGTACCTCCTAATCTAGTTTCGTGTGCTAAATTAGGAGCTACAGGTCTGGAATCTTCATTGTAATATGCCTTTTGTTTGGACTTTCCAGTTGGAATTGATGATTCATCTCGGTAAATAGTGTCGATTACAGAAGGAGGATTATTATCTCCGTACGATTGCCTAAATCGGAATCTAGAACCACCAGGATTTGATATCGTAGAATACGAAGTATCATACTTTGGTGTACTCGACAATTCTTGAGTGTAACCAGCTGTAGTTGAATGTTCGTAGCTTAGTGTGGTAGGATCTATCCGACCTAAATTACTTCCAGTACCATCGATATAAGAATTGGGCTCTATAAGAGGCGTCGGGCTAGGATTATGAATAATTTCTGGTGTATCAGGTTCGGGAGATGAAGCATCGATCGTATTCACGACAACGGATCCAATATGAGGAGCTGGGAATGGGATCTTAGAATATCCCGGTGGTGGATCGAAGCTTAACGGCGCTACGAAAAATGGTAATTTATCTACCTTCCTTTCAACTCGATTATGATCGATTGACGATAAGTACGGGAGATCAAACTTCGTATAACCAGCCGGTGGATCTAAATTCGTTGGTCCTACAAAAACTTTAGGTATGTTAGGTACAACCGTATCTAAAACTGCTATAGTTTTAGCATCCTTAAGAATCCTTAAAACATCCGCAATTTTTACTCTGTCCGGTGCCATGCTATCACCACCCATGTAAACGGAAAGAGGAGGTTGATTGGGGGACGGTGGTGGAGTCGTAGTAGGTGGCTGCTGATTGATTCTTGGACGTTGTTGTCTAACACGATTTCTGTGTTTTATTCTATGGGTCGTTTCCTCGAGATGCTGTCGATGTAATTGTTTGTTACGTGCCAAAGAAAGCGTTTGAGTGTCCGGCTGATTTTGATCGACGTTTGGAGCAATGCTAGCTTCCTCTTGCCTCTGTTGTTCTAATTTTCTTTCTTCCTCCAAAGCACGTTGAATCTCCAATTGTTTTTGTCTCTCCAATGCAGCAAGTCTTTCTTTTTCTGTTTGTCTTGCCTCTTCCTCTTGTCGACGTTTTTCTTCTTCTTGCCGACGCTTTTCTTCCTCTTGCCGTCGTCTTTCCTCTTTCTCACGAGCTTCTGCAATTCTTCGTCTCTCAAGTTCTTCCAATCTCTGCTTTTCCCTTACCTCTCGAAGTCTTTCAAGTTCTCGTTGCTTCGTTATTTCTTCGATTTTCTCAAGTTCTTTTCTCCTTCTTTCCTCTTCTTTCTGTTTTGCTAATTCTTGTTCTTTTTGTAAAATTTCTTGCTCAAGTTGAGCCTTCCTTTCCAATGCTTTTTCCACATCTTCTATTCGAGCGACTTCCTTCGATCGTTCTTCCTTTGCGAACTTCAATTGGTCCAAAAAATCTCGACCGAAAGTATCTGGCTCTCTTGTCGTTTGCTCATTTTCATCGTTTATTCGATATTGCTGCTGCTTCTGCTGTTGCTGCTGTTGCTGACGGAAAGGATATTGCTTTTGTCCTCGAAATCTTTTTGGTTGAACTCTTTGTTGAGCTAACGTTTCTACAGGAACGTAGACTAGTTGAACCTGAAAAGAATGAGATGAAGTTATTACAACACGTAAAAAAATAAAATAAATCTGAAGGAAAGAATCGTTGAACTGTATTCACCTCCTCGTTTTCGTTCTCTGCATTTTCAGATATACCTGAAATACCTTGTACTGTTTGACCTTTCACTTGTTTTCCACTTGGCCGATATTTTTCTTGCTTCCCGGCGAAATCTTTAACGTTATCACGAATATCCTCTACTTGAGTCAATTGATCAAGACTTTGTCCTTCTCTCAAACCATCTTCATGACCTTCGCTGTAGTCAACTTGACCTTTGCTATTATGGGAGTTTCCAAATTCTTCAGATTTAACGTTTAAATTTTGATTACCCCTTATTCGTTGATGAAACCGCTGTGGTCCTTGGGATAGGAAGTTTTGAGCTGAATAAATGGGTGGAAGAGCATCAGATGAAGGTAGTGGTGGTACCAGCACGTCCGAACTTAAACCCGATACACCCGATAAATTTGGTATCGTATTTTGTTGAAGCATGCGCTTGTCATTTTCCGGGCTACTGAAGCCACTCGGTAGAAATGTTTGAGACTAAAATTAATTTATTAAAATGAAGAATAATTAATAATGATTTCTTATATATATATAATGACTTCTTTATATTAATAATTAACATCTTTAATCATCTATAATTCGTAAACTACTATAAGCTATATTAGACATATGTTTTATGATATTTGTAATTTTTTAGTGCATAAATATACATCTTGAAAGTATTGACATACATTTCTGAAACATTGTGTATATTTAATACCTGCAATAATTGTTGTTGTGTTCTAAGTTGTTCCTGCAAAATCAGCAACTTTTGAATATTTTCTTGAGTCTTTTGCAATTGCAAAAGTTGTTGCTGATATTGTTCTTGAAGTGCCGGTGGTAAAGAGAGTGATGAAAGATGCGGTAAAGAAGGACTTCCCGAAGAAATAGGTCCATTTCCACTATTACTCGGCCTGATTTGACTCGATGAACTTCTTGGATTGGCCAAAGGAATCCAATCGCTGTTTGATACTTGTCTGGACCATCGTTCTCCGTTGATACCACCAATTCTTATGTATAGAATCAAACCGGTAGATAGTAGTATCAACGACCAGCACCTCCGCACGATCTGAATAGACGAAATCGAGGATTTCAAACTATTTTCTTATTACTTTCACAAACTTATTTCGATAAAAGTGATTCGGGATTATGTCATTAGTTTTCTTTTCTCCGTCTAATAACAACTTCGACTAGGGAATAAATCAAAGGAATTCGTAGAAAGTCAAAGATGATAATATCATACGGCATATCGTTGCCGTAATGATAATGTCAAAAACGAAATAAAACCGCAAACTCGTGGTAGTCGATCACGAAATATATAAGAAATTCTTTAGATTTATTGCGAATACCGATAAATTAACTTCTTTCAATGATATTTTCTGATGAATCCTTGCGGTTTATTAGCGGTAACGAGAACGAAGTTAAACGTAGTACCTCTTAAAAACTTCTCAATCTTTTCAAATTATCTTCCTTCGTGATATCTCGTACGTATTTCTCGATTTGGCAATAGATACTATTATTTTGTTAATTACGGTTAGAAATGAGAATAAATCATTCTTTCTATGAGGAAACAATAAAGAATAAGTGCCATCGATTTTTCATTTTCAAAGACTTTCAATTTAAATGTATGTATGTATATACTTATATATGTGAGTGTGTATCTGTCTGTCTCTCTCTCTCTCTCTTTCTCTCTCTATGTATAAGTGCGAAAATACATTATCGATTCTCGATACAATTTTCCGTTTCATTTCCGCTTCCTGAAATTCCTAATCGCCTTTCAAGGAAGATTTTCTTATGTTTCTAGCGACACGATGAATCGTAAAATTCGTAATTACATCGAATGAAATCATTTCGAGAGGAAAAGAGGTAAAGAAAAGTTCTCTTTCGTTTATTCGAAATTATCGTACTATATTAATACCTTCTTTGAACGTTCTAGATTCATTTTCGCGTGTTAACCACATTTTATGTCCGTTCCAATGCGCTATAGTGAATGTAGTTGACCTTCTCCTTTATGATACTGTGTTCAACAGAAATTCTATTAATGTAATAGATATATGGGTATACACCCCACTAGTATTCTAAATATTTCACACTAACGCGAAAGTATCTATTTATTTATTTTTGTAGTTTCATTTTAAATTTTATGAAACATTTATATTTATATTTTTCTTATTAAGTAGACAATAAATCTTTTTAAAATTATATGTATTTAACTTTTGAATTTAATTTTTTGTATTTATAAACATATATCTTTTTATCACAATACTATACAATATTTTGTTGAAAAGAATTAAATTTGTAGTTTAAGTTTATTTTATTTTATTTTTATTATAATGTTATGAACTAAAGATTTTTTCCATTAAATAATGGCTCCATTTAATATTTAAAATTCGGTTATAAAAGATATACAATTATAGAAATTATTTTTAAATGTTCTTAAAATTATATATCTATAGTAGACTCTTGTAAAATACGAGTTCCTATAATGCAAATTTCAATACCGTGCCAAAGATATTGCGACTACTATGTCATGTGAGACAATTTTTCGTATAAAACGCACTATATAATAAAATACAGAAATTTGTTGTGTTTAAAAATTAAATTTACAGTAATTGAGGATTACATTGTTGTCCTTGTCTTTATTAATTTTTTCTCTTTTTTAATTACATTTTTTTTTAATTTTTGACCACTTTTATTATTTTTGACCACTAATATCAAGTTTGTGAAAAAGAATTTACATCCAATATATATTTTTTCATGAATTAATTGTAAATTATTTCAAAGATAAATAAATTATTTCATAGGAGAAAAATTTACTGTATTTGAAAATCAGTCATTTCGACAATATTCATTCGATTGAATATAAATACCAAATGAGGGACGGAATATCATCGCTTGTCATTTGCCAATTTCCTTTGGAATGTCAAATAAAATGACTAAAATAACGGTTTAAATTAAAATGATTATCAGATAACGTATTTACCAACAAATAGATGCCAACATGGAAAATAAAGCACTTCTACGTTCTCGAAACCGTAAATAAACATTATTATTATTATAATTATAATTGTTAATCGTAGCTGTCATTATCACCTTTAATATCACCATTAAGTTAGAGTTAAGATCGAGTTGTACGCGAGATCTGGAGTGCAACCAAACTAACGAACTGTGAAACATCTAAAAGCATAACAGCATACCAGTGATTTCTAATAAATACATGAGCCGAGTTAACTTTTGCCAGATCTTTTTTACCGTGAACGTTTCGCATTTATATTAATTAATCGTAAATTAATGTAAATTGAAAGTCGTGTGAAGGAGAAGGCGATTTTTAAATACGAAAAAAAAAATGAAAAGAAACAAGAAAAAAAAGTTTAACAAGTTAGAGCTTTTTCTCGCGAATAAAGAAGAGAAAGTTTTTTTCGAGCTTGAAACAATCATGTATGTAAAATAAATATGTACTACTGACATCATTTAGATTATGTGCCACGATACACGGTTACGAACAATTTTCATTGCGGAAGATCGCGTGTCCGACACGCCGTACGATTTTTCTGCTTTCTTCGCCAAATGCATTCTACGAGTAAGGTATATAGCTAACCTATGTGCATATATCTATATAATACGTGGGTGGTACTTTTAGAAAAAATAAGTTTCTCGAGTGTGAAATAATCGAGCAATATCTTACGAACTATTTAAAGCATAAAAAGGCATTCCTATAACAAGTTATGTTGCATAATATTTTTTATATTCTACTTGAACGGGAAAAATCATGTTGCTTTTTCGAAATCGAACGATGTTGTCAAGAAGAAACAAAGAATAAAATAAAGTCGATTTTTTCGATAAATTAAAACTTCCGATTTGTACGTTTTAAATATACATATATGAAATTTAATTTTCTTTCTTTTGTTTGATCATTTTTAGTTTAGTAGAAAAAAAGTATAAAAAAACAGTTCGTTTGATCGAGATTTTCGATCCAATTTGTAAAGATTCATAATTCCGTAGAAATTACTTTCTCTCATTCGAAAGAAACTTATGAATGTTTAGAGTGATTTTTCTCATTGCCTGTAAACATTTGCAACACGACACGTAACGTAACGCTACGAAGAACAATTTCAACGTTAAACTTGTACAATTATCGATCCCTTCTCTGTGTACAGAACGCGTGTAGTTAAGAAGGCGTTGAAAAGGAGGTCGGCACCTTTCTCTCCTTGCCCGGAATTGACACGGCATCATCTCATACTTTTTTTTTTCTTGAAACATAGGTGAGACATCGCCGTGCCAAATTATGATATGACATTTGAATTTCTATTCGAATGTTATATTTATTTTATAATTTAAATATATTATATATATATATATATATTTAACTATTTCTCAAAGTGGATATATGTATAATAATCAATTTTTTATTATAATTTTGAGATTTGTTTTTGTTGCTGCAAACAAACAATACATACACACACACACACACATAATTTAAATTTTAAGTAAAATAATATTTAACTCATATTAAAATAAAAATAACAATATTTTTTTTCTTTAATTTAAAAACGTTAAAATTAAATAAAAAACAAAATTTTGTATTTTTTAAAAGTTAAATTTGTCATTCGAATCAGAGATTATATATTATATTTTAATATAATTTAATAAAATTCAACTACAATTCAATTATATTATATACATTTTATAATATAGTTTAATATCATTTGTATATATGTTATTGATATGAAAACTTGTATTTTATAAAAAAAATTGTTTTCTATACAAATTTCTTTATGGCAATTTAATCATCAAAAATTGTAGTCCATTAACAAACAATGTTGGAACTTCATCAATATATTTGTTAATTTCTACAAGATAGAATATTGTAGAGAAGACCAACTACAATAACTTAAAGTCTAATCGTAATACTACATAACCGATAATTTCATAAAGAATCATTAACCTATAACATTTAAAACGATGTTTAAACTAATATCCATCGTGTTCTGTACTGGTTATCTTAGTGTTAGGTGTTTGAAGTACTATAAATAACTTTAACGTGTTCTATTCGTTAATCGAGGGAAAATTTAAACAGCATAGAATAGCTTAAACGAAATTTTATCTATTACATACGTAACATGATCAAGGAAACACCAAAGAAAATGTCATATTTGCAACCTTCGGAATTTCACGCTCCACTTATTCGTATGCACTGCCTTCAGTTTCTTGAACTTTCGTTTCTCCTTCATGTATCGATAAAACTGACCATTCGATTGAAGCTTATAGAATCCAACGATTAAAATATTCTCTTTTTAATAATAATTGTAACTACGTACATATTTTAATATCAACATAACTTGAACGTCTATTCTATGTTATCGCAAGAATTCGAACTTTTGACAGATCGATAAGAATGATGAGAATTATGTATATAGGTATATACATAGTTATGTTGAGACATCTTCCGTATACATATATACAAATATAGGACGTTATTACTGCTTGGATACCACATGTCGGCTGTATGAAATTGCATACTTGGAATAATTACGGATTGGGAACTTACTATTGCAACGAAGTAGATTTTAAAGGAGGATAGAGGCTTTTGAGATCCGTATGAGAAAAGAAGAGAGAAAAAAAATGAAGAAAGAATATTCAATGTGAAAATGAAAAAAATCGAGATGAATAATAATTAAAAAAAGAGAAGAAAGAAAAAAATGTAAAAGTATCTTTTTTTTTTTAATCAAATCTTTTTTCTCACCTACTTTTTTTTAATTAAGTAAATAAAATATTATTTTGCATATACTTCGTTGGCATTGAAAATAAAGGAATTATAGATACAAGACCGCGTCTAGTATACTGAAAAATGTAAGTATGTACGTGACGGTAGAACGAACAAGAGAATTGCTCCTTTTCTTCTCTCTAAAATCTGCATTTAATAACGTTGCATCTCATTATCTCTTTCTTTCTCTTTTGATAAGGAAAAATTCGAAAATTCTTCAAGTTGAATCGTAAAAGAAGATAGATTTTTCCTCCTTTTTTTCCACTCTAGTTAATCCGAGCATGGAATTGCTTCCATCGAAGGACCGGTTTATTTTTCTTAACATAGCTGTTGTTTGCTGTTGCTAATGCTGGTGCTGGTGCTGATACTGGTACTGATACTGGTGCTGGTGCTACTGGTATCACAGAGAGTAGACAGCAGTACCTGGATACGAATGGACACAGGTTTCATCGGTGTGCCACTTTACGTATATATCTCTCGTCAATAGAACTTTCTTCGTTGGCCCCACCTTTTTACTTTCGCCTTCGAACTTTTTGAGAGTTGTACCTTCCCACCATCATCACAGTGTCTGTTCTTTACACTTGTCTCTTTTCTTTTCTCGTATCCGTTCGAATCATACGAGTGAGTATCTTTTTTTTCTTTTTCTCTTGAGAGGACGAGAGAGAGAGAGAAAAAAAAAGAGAGAGCGAGCGAGTGATGAAAGATGAGAAAGAGAGAAAGAGGTACACGCCCGTACACAGGAGTTTCGAGTTTTCAAAGTGAAACTAATAACCGGCTATCCACTCGGAAAGTAATGTAGAAACATGAGAAAAATTTCTTGATAGAAAGGAGTGAGAAGTTCCTTCTTTACAAACTGAAAATGCTTATCATCAGAGGAATGTAATTTTATGATATTTGTTAGTGAATTCTTTTATGGGTTTGTCCATGCACGTTTATTTTATAAGATTAATAGATATATAATAATCTTTATTTCTTTTTTTTTTGACCGAAACACGCGTTTATAAGATTAGAAAAAAATAAGAACGATTGTGCAGATTATTATGACAATGAACCAAGGAAAAAAAATTGATTCCATGATTAAGAAATAAATCATAAATATAAAAATATAATAAAATAAATAGTTTAATTAATTTCTTATATTTTTTTTCGATTTTTTGACTTATAGATCAATCGTCGTCATTAGCGGGACGATTCGAAAGGAACGAGAAATTTTAATAATTTTTTTTATTCGTACACAAATTTTTGTCGAGTAACGAAAGATATAATATGAATAAGTAACAAAAATGAAGGAGAAAAAAACTGCAGCTATAGATCCGGGAATGATTTGCGGCAGGTCGAGCATGAAAATGAAAACCTTTCAATTGCGTAATCTTGTTCAGCAATGATATTGAGATTCGATCGAGAAAGGAATTACCCACACAGAGAATCACGTACCAATAAGAACAGATATATCTATGCTTCGTGCTACATTTATCTCTTCCTCTCTCTCTTTTTTCTCTCCTATTTTCTATGAAACGGAAAAAAAGAGAGAGAGACAGACAGAAGAAGAAACGAAAATGTGGAAAACTGTACAGATATTGTCGACATGACATACGACATCTAGGAAGATAGATGTTCACCGAACTCTTGAATTGCGACTTAAGGAACGAAGCTGTTCGTTCACACACTGACCCCCATTTCGATCCCTGAGGCGTATTCGACGCTCCGCTGTGACTACTTTGTTCATTATATTTCATTTTTCCTCAACAGGAAGAAGAATGCGAAAGTGCCAATGAGATCGACGATAAAAATCATTAAATCGATTTATACAGTCGCATTCCTGCAACTCATTGAACATGCACCAAGTTCTTTTCATTATTTGAACAATAATAAATTTATTACTTTCATTATTTTAACACTACAATCTTTATGACCAAAAATATACGCCTTATCGTTAAAATCAAAAGATGCAATTATCACAATAATTATAATAGTGGTATAAGTAAAAAAAGTAGAAAAAATTCAATTTATGATCTATATTGTAATGTTAATTAATTGTAATAGAAAATAAATCCTAAAATCAGTTTTTTTTACAATTTTGCGTTTCAGTTCTTTTTTTAATTATTAGTCCGATTAAATAATTACCTATCAAATTGATGATTATTTAATAATAACTACATTTACTTTTATTCATATATTTTTTGTTTAATTCAAATTTACAACAAGATAGAGTAGGTATTCTATATTTAGGTATGCAAACGTAATTACATATACAAAACTGGAAACTTTATGAGATATAGGAAAGTTAGATAAATATTAAGGAAATATAAGTTTTTCGTGATTTTCTTTGAAACCAAAAACCAATAAAAAGAAAAGACAAAACAAAACAAAACTCGCTTTGAACGAGTTTCTTTTCTTTTCTTTTCATTCTTTCTTTTTTTTTCTCTCAAACAAAAGTTTGGAAGTTTGTTCAAAGCTTAGGTACGATATTCTCTTAAAGAAATGACGAACGAACGATTTGTAAGAGATCACTCCGGTGAACTCACCATTGTGCAGGGTGACTGTAGAAATTGTCGCGACACCGTTTTCACCCCTCCTTCCTCCTATCTCTTATTCTTCTATCTTTCGTGACAATAGAAGAAAGGATATCTAGAGTTTCTAATAAATAATAGATATTTATTACTAAGAACAATGTAGATGACACTATATAACACTGCACCACGAATATTCTTTCATATCCCCTATACTCATTTGTTTATTTATATATCTTTATTTTATTGTCTTTTCTCTTAGAACTAAGAATGAAGAAAATTGTAAAAAACGCAGGTGGGGTAACACACAACAAGATATCCAACAACTTTAATATACGCGTACGGTCTTAGAAGTGCGAACAGTTTGAAGGGGCTCCATCGTAATGGAGAGTCTATATAGACTCCCCTCCAAAGAGAGACAAGCTTTGCTATAAAGCGTGTGTACTCGATGCGATCTAAACGAAACGTGATCCAGGAGAAAGCCTCTCCTTCGATTGGTCACACAGAACGGGATCCTGGAAATACACTTCGATGCACACTTTTCGAAGATCGGAAGGGATCAGAGATCTGTCGTACTTATGTATCTTGAATCGATCACTATGACCTTATTATCTTCGATCTTACAATCCAACTCATATATCTGGATCATCTTACTTGATACTCGATACTACGACGAAATCTATGAAGATGGATGCTCTTCTTTACCTTTCTAATCGTAAACGCCTCGAAGAAATTTTTATATTCTAATCTTTTTTTTTGTTTATTAATGAACCATAATGTGGATCCTCGTGAAAACGTAAATTGTTTATTGATAGACTCCTTTCTATTCGAGTAATGGCATAACTAATTAATGATGGCATAGTTAACGTACCGCGAGCACTCTGCCGAGATTAAATTTTTTCTCCCTTTTTTTTTAAATCTTTTTTCTTTTTCATTTAAAAACTACACGCAAATATGGAAAGTTAAAGTGAAGTTGTTAAAAAGTTACAAAATATTTTTCTCCCTTTTTGTTATTTTTTTTCTCTAACCATTCAATGTCATTTTGTAAAATTTCTAGAAAAGATACTTAACCGATAGAAGTACACTAAAAAGGTCATCGATCTTTCCTCGTTTCAGGACGAACAACCTTAATCTGCATCCTTAACCGTGTACATTAAAGGGAATAGCTTTTTAGCGTTTATAAGCAATGACTTGTGGTCTTGCATGCTAAGTTGACTTTTCGAGAAAAATGGTCACTAAATCAGTAGTCATTAAATGGTCCCATCAAAAATAATGTGAAAATCGAACGGTAAAGATAGACGAAAAACTGAATGTATAAATAAAGGGTATAAAGGAGAGTTCTTAAGTATCTGGGTCTTGAAGACTGGAAATATACTTCCCTTTCACTGGCTCAAGTCAGAAAAATCGGTACGAATTTCTATGTATGTGTGTACGATCCATCAGGCCGGAACGTACACATAACGAAGGAAAGCACGTATGGATACACTTACACACGTTTCAGTAGAATCATTTCAATCAATCATATATATATATGGACTAGGAGTTATCATGCATGCATGAATAAGAGAGAAAAAGCAGTAAAAAGAAGTCGATTTTAACCCATAACTTCTCGTATGTAATATCTCGTTCGATGAAAGAATTTATCTTGAATCGAAGTAAAAGATTTTCTTCCATCGCTTAGAACATTCGAGCGTAGAATAGAAAGGAATGGATTTCAAGGTCAACGTACGATGAAAAGGACTCGTCGAATTCTCTGCTATCACCCATGATACGTATGGTATCATGATCACTGATTATATAATAGTTAAATCAGCTACTTTTAAATTCATGCACTATATATATATATATATATATATATATATATATATATATATATATATATATCATTACCGTGTAAATGATATAATAATAATTATTATAGACTGTATGAAATCTTAGTTTTTGTATACTATTTAAGTCTTTGTTTATGCATAATGCATCAATTTAAGATTACTGGACAAAATTAATTATAGGTTTTTTAAGATTAGTTTTAATGCATTCGTAAAAAAGTCGAAAATACGATAAAATATAATTATTATGAACATAGTATCACTTATTATCATACATACGGAAGAAATGAATAAGTAATAAATCTGAAAGTATTTTTAAATGATCTATATAACGGTAAATATCCGTCTACAGATAATTAAAATGAAATATTATACACTTCCATTCAAAATTATTTAGACATCTATTTATAACAATAATTTTGGAAAAATTTCTGTCATTATTATTATTACGTATTTTTTATTTGTACATATTACCTTGTTATCTTTATCTATAATTAAATTTTTATTAAATTCTTATATAGTTGACAATGTTTTTGTCAAACATTCAATAAATAGTAAACCACAACTTAGCTTTAGTTGTATATTGAAGAAATAATTTTAAAAATTTCCAAAATTAAGCAAAATTGCCATAACTAATAATAAATGTAAATATATAAATAAATAGAAAATTTAAAATTATTATACAGGTTAATATCTTATCTTTTTACTCTCCCTTTAACGGATTTGCGAATTACTTTTTTACTAATACCTTCTCACATTTATTTAATACTACGAAAGAGATAGCGTCTTTTTATCGTCTCTTTGAAGTCACAGCACACAATTTTTGTCTTTTATTTCTTCTGACGAATCACCCATCCATTTTATTAGTCATGCGCATATTTTACTTAACTTTAGTGATCTGACAGAAACTATTGATGTAACATATATAGAATAGAATCTGGTTTATTTTAGACGCATACAAAAATATCAAAATTGTGTAATTAAAATAAATAAAATAATTTCTCGTTGATAAAAAATAATGTTATTCCTAATCATCAAATATGACATATTTAGAGTGACCTAATACTAGAACATTAGTATATATATATAATATATACATACGTAGGTACTTAAATAAATAATGTAATTTTCTCATTCGCAAAGATTCGCATGGTAATTATCTAAAGTATGAGGGACAATTTACCCATTGTGAGATACAATGGAGATAACGTCAAAAGATTACTTCTTTCTCAAGTGGTACTGGGTGGATCCACTTCTTTTCACGGATGGCTTGAGACTCATTCTTGTTTTAGCAGAGGGTAATTAACAACGAAAGGGAAAGAAAAAAGTATAGAGAGTAGGAAAGTTTTGGTTTTATTTTCCGAACGGCTACGATTTCTCTGTTTTTTAATTTATTACTTTTTTGATACATGCTCGCGCGCGCGCTCTCATGTACACACATATATATATATATATATATATATATATATATATATAAAGAGGATAGTTTTATTTACAGAGGCTTCTAGTTATATCAAAGACACGAAATGAATACGCAAGATGCGATCATCAGTGCGCCGTATATCCGGTCATTGAATTTGAACTCTTCTTCTTCTTTTTCGTCGTCTTACCATTGTATATACAGGATCCCTGTGTTCCCTCCCTTTTCTGCATTTTTCATAAGATATACATCACGTTCTGGGTAGAGCTAATAGCGAGAAGGAAATCTCTCTATTATCACGCATATACATATACACGCAAAAATGCGTGTGTGCTCATACAATTACCTTATCGTCTCAGAGATTTAACAGAATATTTTTCAAATGCAATTTCCTGAGAGAGATAACTCTCGTTTAAATTGAGAAAGTGAAAGACAAATGTTACATGTGCCGTTTTTTTTTTAATAAAATTTTTTAGGCGACGGTAACAATATAATTTTATAAAAAGATACGAAAAAAGAGAGAGAAGGTGAAACCAACAATCTATTGACAGTTAAACGAAATTACGGAAAATCTTAGTGTTAAAGTGATGTGGATATATATGCGTATGTATGTATAAGATACATCGATCGATAGTTAATACGAGATGTGTTTGTTTATGGAAGGATGAGTAGGGGTGTGACATACCTTGAGAGTATTCGACATACCTTAAATGATTGTTAATTAATCGCAAAATATGTATATTGTAATTTAGAAGCATGGAGTATAAGTTCAATGTACCGTCTTCTTTGAAATTCAACAGTAAACAGATTCATTGTTCTCTATAAAAATCAGTTAAAATACTTTTATTGATTCTTGTTTGTAAGACTTTCTAAAGATTAAATATTTTTTCGTTATACATATGTAGCCTTCCGAAAGTCATATAAACAAGAATAAATAAAAGAATTTTTACTGATTTTCATTGAGGACAATGAACCAGTCTAACTGTAAATTTCGAAAAGGATAGTATGTCTAATTTATGTTACACACCATGCTTCTAGACTAAAATATACATTTCTTTCGATTAATTATCAATCATTTAAGGTATATCACACACTCGAATGCATTTTACTTAATACCTTGGATTTTTTAAATTAATAATACATTTCTTTTAACGTTCCTGACCAATTATGTCTTGGAGTTGAAAATTTTCATTTAATAAAATAACAGATTAAAATTGTTTAATATTCCAAATATATTAATAGATATGTATTTTTAAAACAAATGTACTTTGTATTATTCTTACTTTAATGGATACTAAACTGATTCTGATATTAACAATATAAGGAACATTTAAATAAAAGTAAAAACAAAAGATGACCAATTGTTAAACATGAAAAAACCAGGTATCTCCCTTATTTTAATAGTTATACCAACATGCATGATTTTAAACAAGCGTTTTTTGTGCAATTTTTGTTTATTCACTTATTACTAATAGAACTTTTAAGTTAAACTCATTAAACATTTATCGCGCATGAAGGCCACACATATTCTTTTTTCAAAGTGGTATAAATCCAATTTTGAAAAAAGAAAATGAGTTAAAACTAATTTCGATTTGGCATTGACGACTTCTTTTCATATTGTTTAATGACGAAAACCAATACAATATTCTGATTATTTCATCGATAACAAGTTTCGCTATTAAATATTAATGTATATATGTTTCTTTCCAAAGTAATATAATTTCATTTGTAGTTCAAAAAAACTTTAACTTATTAATATCCTAAAAAATATTATTCGAATTTATTACAAATCTTGTCCTTGAAAAGGATTCGTCCAGTTAGTTCTTAGGTATTCCTTAAAGAAGAGAGTTGAGAATTTTCGTAAGAGTTAGTGACTAAGTGACCCATACTACGATTCCTATCAGAAGTTGCATAAGAGTAGCACACGTTCCGGCTGCCTCTCACTTTTCTTGATCGTGTCGTTCGCTAATATGAAGATATATAGAACCACATTGGCGTGCTCGAACAAACTCGATCGAAGTACATTCCCCATTCAAATCATACGACTTGGTGATGCCGAGACAAGAATGATGATTTTCAAAATTTTTGAACTAATCGAAATAGCATTATTATTTATTGTTTATTATTTGAAAAGAATTAAATAATTAATTGAGTTATTAGTGCCCATAATTATGAAGTGGTCTAAATCATATTTTTCTTATTTCGAGATATTTAAAGAATTACATTTGAACACTAAATGAATTCTTTATAATATTGAAATAACAATCACTATCTGACGATTCATTTTTAAGAATATCTTGAAAATTACATTGAATTTATTTAGTTTAAAATATTTGTAGAAGTTTTTACAGTTTTACTGTTAAAACATTTCAATGATAAATGTTTAGTTTTTTGTATAATATATTAAAAATAAGCTTCATTAACTATTTGTGGAGAGAATAAAAGAATGGTCTGCTTGTGCTACTATTAATATAATTTTAAATTGTTAAATATTATGTATAAATGTTATGTTCATAAAGTGTACTTGTATATAAATTATTAGTTCCTTAGCATACGATGACTTACAATGGAACTACTTTTTTTTCATTTAATACTGATAAATATTGTTCATTAATAATATATATTGTATAAATCTCATTAAATGATATTGAACAATATGAATATTTCATTCAACCTTTTATGATTATTTAGTAAAGCAAACTAAATAATATTTTTTAAGCGACTTCCCTTCTATTTATATGTCCAACAAACCAACTATCTTTCTTCCCAACTTATATTTGTATCAAACCAACAATGAATAAATTTAATGAATTCGTATTAAATAAGATTTTTTTCGAAATATTTATCTTTTACACAAAAGTATGGGAAAAATTCATATAAAATATGTAAATAAATCTTATCCTGAAGTGTAGAAATAATAATTGATAGGTTTTTCAAATAAATTTTATGCTTTTAGTAAATAATATAATATAAATTGAGATTTATTAAGTTTAAAGTTTGCGATAAATACAAATAGTGCATAATTGTTATTAATAACTTGGATTTAATAATGAAAATATGTATTCTATATTTAATGTTATCAGTCGGTTATTCTAATCAAAAATTGGTAAAATGTTCATTTATATATATATATATATTAAATTTTTCTTTATATATATTTTTTCTTAACACTTACCTCGGAAAGATCTAGTCAAGTATAGCGTCCAATTAATTCCAAAAGCATTGAAAATTTGCCGTCCTGCTGGACGGCCCATTCGAGAGACTTTCACCCTTTCTTCGACGGTTCAATGTACATTATATACATACGTAGTATATTCAGTAAACCGTCATAGTATCGTAGAAAAGGAAGTTTGACTACTTGAATGTTGCTAGTCGCGTGTGTCCTTGCGAAATAGAATCGCACAGGAATATCTTTCTCTTCCTCTTGCGTATATATGTACAATATATACATCGATCGAGCTACTTTTCACCGATTGCACTCTTTGCTTTTTCCAACAGTCTTGTAACTTCTTTCTCTTTCTCATTCTCCACTGTATTTTTTCTCTTTCTTATTCTTTTTCTCTTTCCTTACATTTTTCTCTGTTTGTATTTCTTTTTCGTTTCTCTTACATTTGTTTGCGTTGAAACATACCTCTCGGGCTCGTTACCTTTCTCTTTTGAGCGTTTCCTTTATATTCTGTTCTCGACATGGCCTTTCTCTTTCAAGCGATTCCTTCATTTTCGTTCTTTGAATGAGAGAAGCCGCAGCGTAGCCCTAGAAAAAGATAGACGAAATTATTATTCGTCTTGCCAGTGTTTAGGGCTAATTGATCGGTAGCTAGACAATAGATTTTTATTCGAAAACCAATAATGTTGAGATTACTGCAGGAGAAAGCTATACCGCCTGTAAAATACAATGCATTATATCTTCTTTTCCTGCTTTTTCTTTTTTTTTCCTTTTTATATTTTATTTTTCTTCTTATTCTTCTCCTTATTTTTTTTTCCTTTTTGTAATTACATTAATAATAATCAACCACTGGTAGATATATATTTTTATCTCCCTCTATTTCTCTCTTTTTTTTTATCTCTTTTAAATTTCATCATAAAAGTATCCTTTCCCTTTTCCAATTGCACTCTCGTAATTCCCAGAACTATAGGATCGATCGGTGTCTTTCCTATTTCTCTTTGGGGTTGATTAATCGTTTTGTTCATTAATTCCATTAATTACTTAGCGAAAACACGGCGAATAAAGTTCACGATAATATAATATCTGTATACCTTCTTGATGAACTTTTAATGGAAATCTTAATTGAAATTTAAATTTTCCTGTAAAACACGGAAATGAATAACCAACTTTGACTCTGTAAAAGTTCCAAGAAAATTAGCTTAAATCACATTTATGTCGATTCCGATTTTGAAAATAATAAATTTTAATTACTAATAGTTAGATCATAACAATATACGGAAAAAATAAATACACGATTAGAAGATAACTCATTGAGCTACATATCATTAAAATATTTTAATGTGAAATTTATTTTTGTATTTCTTTTTAGTAGATTATGAAATCTTTGTTTACAATACTTATATTCCTTATCTCATGAATTATAAATGTATGAGGAACATTGTTTAAAAAGAAAAGCTATTAATCAATTACGCGACAATCATTGATTTGAAAGATATTTTATTATACTAAAATGTTCCTTTAATATTTTAGGATAACGCCTGTTCGCTTGTTATAATCCTATAGTATGAAGCAAGTAATTCCTGTACTTTTATATATTTGTCAATTTTATTTTAAGAACAGGCGTATTCTTACGTAATGAAATCAATTTATTTATTAGACTGAGAGAAAGAGATTTAGCTTGGTATTGATTTTTTTAAATTTCGTTTAATGAAATTTATGGTATTTAATATATTATATTAATTACAATAATAAATTTATTATATTGATACCAAATCTAATTATTTAACCTTTTAAAGAATTATTCTTATATATTAGGTGTAGCAATTAATTCGCTAATCGTTTCCACCAATTTTTACACTAACCAAACGCATTTTTATATTATTAAAGGTTTCAATAAATTTTATTCGTTTAAAAATATGCCGTTTTAATCTACGAGCTCTTGTCATTTTTTAGTAAACTCTCTATTACTTTACTATAGGATTCCTGGAATATTTTCTGGAAAAACTGCAATATATGATTTTCACAGGCCTTTTTTGAAATCAACTTTACATTATTAAAAGAGTTCTATAGAGACCGAAACAAATAATAATCTGATTGTGCAAATTCGAGACTATATGACGGATGCATTAAAACTTATAAACCAAACTCTTTCAATTTTTACCAGATTATTAAAGATACATGTAGTCTGATGTTGTTATGATGAAAAACAACGCTATTTCTGTGAATCAATTCTGAGCATTTTTTTTTTAATTGAGGTGCATCTTTGACATTGAAATTTCCAGATCGATAACGTGCAAACCATTCACGAGCCAGTCTTTCTGATACTACACCTTTATCGTACACATTATAAATTTTTTTTGACCACCTGCGCTTGCGTTATTTTATGAAACTGTGGTCTTAATTTTAAGTCACTAATATTTTCTTTTGTATTATCTGACAATTAATTAATAACAGTTAATAATCATAAGAAAAAAACAAGTGTATTCCTAAAGTATTTTCTTTACAAAAACAAATTTCTTAATCAGTTAAGCCATAAATGTTAATTTTGGGTTACTACTTTGGTTTATTTTTCAAAAATTTAGAAAATATCACGTTATCAAGTCAAGGTGTACAGGGTGTTTTACAAATGCATGTTAATACTTATAGGAATTATATTTATATTCTAAAATTAGTATATATAAAAAATATTTTATTATATCCTGTATAAGTTAGTTTTCAAGTAATAGATGATTAAACATTGTAAAGTGGCCGTCTCTTGCTTTAACGCAAATTGCTGCACGTTTTATTTAGTTCTTCTTGACCTTATTTAATGTTTGTAACTACAATACAGCGTCGATTATACGAACATCAATTATTCGAAACATCGATTATCTAAATATCAGTAATCCGAATGGCCGTTTATTCGAATATGAAATAAGTCACGTACAAGTACATTCTTCACCTATGTGTTTAACAATATTTATATTATGGGATACTTATCATAGTTGCTTCAAATAATTGAGTTTAGTAAGTTCCATAGAACCGGACACCTGGAACTATGTCAGTTAACCGGACAATATAGGGTGTCCATGAATCACGTGTTAGTCTGAAATCTGAAATACTAAATACTACGATGATAAAATTATTGATGTAGTCATACCTTTTAAAAACCGGAAGAAAGCCATAGAAAAAATTAGAAAAAAATATACATATAGAGAATAATACTCTAGTTGAAAATATCCGACGATACGGCTACGAAGTATGGGTGATTCCTTTTACAATAGACGTGACCAGGTCATGGGAAACGAATTTGTCTCCTTATTTATTAGAATAACCAACGCTTTACTATAACGTCTATCGTTATAAAGTATATAAAATTTAGTGCAGTCAATGTCTTATTCTGACGAATATTATTAACTGCAGTCAATAGTGTTCTAAAATCGACGAAATGATTCTGTATACTTAAGCTGAAATGAACTATAGTGTACATGCATTTCATGTATAACGTGCTTCTGAAATGGACTAGAAAAATGTAGATTATATTATCTAAGAAAACTTTCCGCGAAATATATGATTTCAGATAATAGAATATTTCCTTTCATTCATAGGAATAGTTACAGCAAAAAGTGGACATACCGAACATTTTCTTTAATCATCCGTCATTCGAAATAATAATATATTAGATATATGTTTATATAATATTTTCTACTTATTTTAATGTGGAGATATGCCTCTTGAAGTATTAATATTCATTTATGAAACATCTTGTATAGTTATGAGAAGGAAAGAAAGAATAAGGAAAATATACATACTAACAATAAGAAGATGAACGATCTCTACGAACGTAAAAGTATGCGTCATGTTATGTGAGGAAGGCACGTCGAGGTCATCATGGCGGATGAGCAATGAACTTGACTGGATGTAGGTCAAGGTAGATCTTCCTCCACAGTGAAAAGTATTATATCTTCCTCTCCTCTTAAGCTTAAGTTTTCTCCTGCATTTTCAACACCGAGTGACAAATAAACGTTCATAGTGAATGTATAGATATTGTTATAACAAAGAAGGATCCTTTGTAATTTCAAAAAAAATGTAGAAAAATATCAACACAAAAGACATTAATATAACTCACAGATAATAATATTAGGTTGGTGCATATGAAATGTCGGATTTACACCTTGCCAATTTCAGAAAAATGTCGCAATATCGTTGTATGGTTAACTTCCATCCTAGTAGCAAGTTCCCTCGTGGATATAGTTGGATTCGCTTCCACCAATGCCTTCAGATTATCATTTTTCACGGTCGTTTTGGGTCTTCCTCGCGGTTCGTTTTGTAGGGAAAAATCACCAGACCGAAATTTTTCAAACCAACGCTGCACTTTTCGATCGTTATTAGTATTCTCTCACAACGCCTGGTTTATGTTGCGTGCAGTTTTTGCAGCATTATTACTAAGTTTATACTCATACAAGAAAATGACACGAATTTCGGTGGAATTCATATCGGTACAAAATTCAAAACAAATAACAAAAGGGATCACTTTTTAGAAAATCTCCTTTGTTAAAATGTGACTCTGGAGATGGACAGTACGACTATAAACGAGGTTATGCCAAAAACCAAAGCATAACGAAAACAGGAAGGGAAACGTTTGCACGTAAAAAGAATCCGACATTTCATATGCACCAACCTAATACTTATCATACAATAAATATGTACTTATGTATTGTTCATCGTGTTCTATTTCTACGAATGAATAATCGAATTATTAAGGATAATTCTATATAAAATTTCACCTATAACGATAATTATCATTCCAAGCTTAAAACGAAATCGAGTGAGACTCTAGTTTAATTTCCTTCTTTCTCTCACTATATGTATATACATATACAATAAATACATGTATCAAAGAAGTTTAGACTCGTAACATAAATTATATAATCTACTTAAATAATAAGAGGTAAATACCATTACGAGATCGTATATATATATATATATATATATATATATATATATATATATATATATATATATGTGTGCGTGTGAGTTTATATATGCTTATGCATTGATGTTTGTATGCAACACTGTTATTATAAATATTGTAAAATACGATTTGCGAACGTAAACGTAAATTCGACGTTGCCCATTAAATTCGCACGAACTATGATGTGTTATTGGTATATACGTATATCGTATACGTGAGAAAATAGATAAGGAAGATAATATATAATAGACGAAAAGGTTAATCGGAACAATGGCTTGACTCACCCAGTTTAACTATGTAAAACATAGTAAGAACGATCACTTCTGCAAATGTTATCGAAAGTATTAATGATCTATTGGAAATAGTCAATCACGTTCGGTCAAGATCTTTCCCACGGATAGTTGGGTGTTGTTAAAGATATAGTATTAATGGTTTACATATACATGCATATTTTTGATGACAGTCAATTGTAATAATACATTTGAATGAGAAATTCAGTATGCGAATAAAAACTAAATATTATAAAAAAGAATTTTTTATTACAATAATTACAGCGATTTGAATAATATTATAAATAATGTCAAAAAGATTAGAAATTACAAGTATATCTTTTCTACGTTTATAAAAGGAACAAACAATTTATATCTAAGATAGTTCACACTTTAGACCGGCGATACATGTAAACGCCTAAATTTTGACCGTTTTTCAGAGGCTTATTTAAAATGGAAGGAATAAATGAATCGTTTTGAAACTCAGCATGTTTATTCATTACATATTAAAATATAAGAATCTGATTTTTTTTTCAAAATGGCCGCCGTAGTAACTAATCTCCTGAGGCCCTCGCGGCGAAACGCATCAATCATGGAGATTTTTAGCTTTAGTTACAGCAATCTAAAATTTTAAAAAAGGATCAGAGCGTGTTCATAAAACATGTATCTTCTAGTTGAACAAAAGAAAAACTAAAAAGTCAAAAAATCGTAAATTGGCACGACTCAGACAAAAAAGTCTGATTTTTGACCCTTTTTTTAACGGTTTTTGGGTCAAAAATGGCAATTTTTGAAAATGTTTGTGGCATTTTTGAAGTTCAACTAGAAGCTAATATTATAAAGAAAATGTGTGCTAAATCTCATAAGAATCGGTTGAAACCTTTTTCAGTTATCTTTAACCACAGTTTTAAAAAAGTCGTTTCGAGAAAAACGCGTTCAAAGTTTAGCGCCGAATTGAAGCGGAGCACTTAAATGAATTTTTAATCGATAAATAATGCGAATTTCATTCTAAAAATTTACAGGCATATTTTTAATATGGTAAACTATTTATGAAAAAAAAAATCCGATTTTTTTTTTATTTTACATGTATCGCCGGCCTTATGAAAAGATAATGAGATATTCGCAATTCGTATGTATAAATAAAACGAAAATAAAATCAAAAGTATTGTATTAATCTTTTTCAGGTAATTCTAAACTAGAAATAACAGACCATTTCACTTTCATTGTTATTGTTATTTTATTACTGAAACTTGATTAACTAAAGACGAAAACTAAAATATAATTTTTGAAAAATTTATTTTAAAATACTATACATAATAATATTTATAGATTAATAATTATATAAATAAATAAAATTGTAACGAAACATTTATTATTATCAGGAATAATAAATTTTAATTTATAAGAATAATAACCCTAAATTTTAAAATTTCTTTAATACTTTTATCTTCTATTTTCAGTAATCTATTAATAAGATTTAGTAATTCTGTTGATTGAATATGTAATTATGCAAATTGCATTACTGATCGTGTTGATTTCAATAAGTGTAGATGATCAGTTCTGATTATGAGAGTAATTAACTCTTAAATAACTATTAGACTGTAACCTTTTGTTATTTGTTGATATTTTACTGACAACTTTCGTTTGTTTTATTTTTTTTTTTTTTGTTATATTGGATTAATGTCCGTTTTTTCTAAAAATAAAAAAAAATTAATTAATTAATAAAATACTCAAAAATTTCCTTAGTAAAGAAATAATTATTTTCTATTCGATTATACAAATAAAATAGACTGATTGAAAATTATGTGAATCGTACAACGTAAATAGTTTTTCTCTTGTTTATCCTAATCGAGCAAAGTAGATTAAAAGCGTCATAATTAAACCGGTTAGAAGCACACGAGATCATTTGGAGAAAGTGGTGGCTCTCTCTATAGAGAGTTATCAATAAACTTCCTGGAATTCTTAAAATATGTGATACAAGACGATGACAGAAAATGATGAATTGACTGATGATATTTAAGCAGGGATAATCGGATATTAAAATATACGTATAATGTATTGAACCTAGCAAAGAAATATATACACACTTTAGGAAAAATTTTTTTTTTATTTTTGAATATTTTTTAATATTTATAAATTTTTTGTTTTTATTCTGTTAATATTAAATTGATTCAGACATTATCAGATTAATAAACCTTCTTTAATTATAAGAGATACTAAAAATGATGACCTTTATCTTCCAAACATTTATGTGTACGGCGAACAACTACTTGGGCATTTTTGGTCAAAATATTTCGTGGAATCTCTGCACATGCATTTTTAATTTTTTCTCTAAAGATCGCCAATGTAGTCGTTTTTCTACAATTCACATCTTTTAGGATCCTTAAAGATAAAAGTCTACAGGTGTTAAATGAAGATAACGTGCGAGAAATTCAACTGCACTACTTCGATCAATGTTTCCCAAGCAGTAGTTCGTCGTACATATAAACGTTTGGAGGATAATGGCCACCATTTTGAGCATCTTTTGTAATTGTAAAAGTCAAAGGTAACTTTTATTAACCTTTTGAATACATGGTTTCATTTTTTTTCACTATGTTTTCGTTGTATGAATAGTTAAACCACAAATATACGTTATCACTTTACAAAATAATTATGATCTGAAAGTCACTTTATCGGTGAAAGAAAATTATAATTCAATTTTATCGTGTTATGTAAAATATTAATTGAAAGTAATTATAATTGTAATTATATTAATTACGAGTATAGTCGTAATAAGTACACAGCGAGGGTGTACCGTTGGATGACTATAATGCTTTTAGTACTGAAAGTTAATATTGATTAATCGAGTTAATTTTGATCAAATGTTTAAAGAAGGAAATGAAAATACATGTACAGCAATCCCACTACATACTTTGGCCAAAGTTGCCCAAGTAGTAATACATAAATTAATACATAATAGTACATAAATTTCTGGAAATTAATGACTACCATTTTGAGCATCTTTTGTAATTGTAGAGACCAAAGATAATTTTTATTAATTTCGTGATGTTTTCTTGAGGTATATAAATTTTGTTTGCAGAGTCTATATATGTATATATTTTTCTTAAGGGTATAATTCATTTAATTTCTAAAAAAAACCTAAATCTAAATAAAAACTAAACGTTTTAAGGAAACCATGTAAAAAAATCTTATTATAGACTTTAATTAGTTGTTTTCTGAAAAAACTAGGTAATGTATGAATTAATGAGAGGGAGCGAGTAGTTAAATCATGAAATTGAAAATTGATCTGTCTTGCTTTTCTTTCTATAACAATGCTCATAGTTATCCGATCTTATCTTTTCCTGTATTTTAAAAACCAAGACTTACTGTTAGTCATGCTATCGGATTATAATCTACATATCAAATTTCAATTTTATACTTTAACTACTTATCTCTCGTGAATTCATATATTACCTTGTTACATTTATTGTTAGTAATTCTGATAAATTTTATTTTTTAACTAGTCAGTATAATTATTTCATCGTTTAGCTAGATATACTAGACGGGGAGGTGAGTGGCAAAAAATGCAACAGTTTTCGAAAACCTGATATTTCGATATTATATATATACCATGAATCAACGGATTTCACGTTTTAACGGTAACATATATAATACAAACTTTCATCAAGGCGTGTACGAGATGGTAAAAGAATGCGATCGATCTTACTAAGTAGTTCTTTTAAAGAAAGGAGGCTCTTTCTATAGAAGTTTCTATACTTATTCTACTTTTGAGGCTAACGTAGTTCACAGAAACGACCAGAGTCTAGTAGTTCACTACTTTAATATCAACTCGATCCGGATGTATCATATAGAGACAAGAAAACTGGACTTGCCGGCTAAAACTGCCATACCTTCCTAATTGAAAATTTCCATGCTGAAATATATGCGAAAATTTCTGTTATAACCTTTTAAAATTTTAAATACGTACTCGTGATATATATATATTTACAAGTAGATAATATTGTCGATATTATTTTTTCATCCAATTCGTAAAAAGATTTATTTTTATACAATATACATGAGACACTCTATCGATTTCAGTTACTAATATTTGATGAAAGGATATAAATTTTTCAATTAGTAGTGAAAATATCACAGATAAATAAAAGAAAATAAAAGAAACAAAACGGAACGAAACGAAAGATCATAGGATGATCATAAAAATTTATGTATTTTTGAGAAAGTACGAAGATGAGAGACTAATCTCGACCTCGCGACTTTCACCTTCTTGCAAGGTCTAGGCCGTATACAAGTCTGATCCTCCTCAAGGCACAAAAACACGAGTTCTATAATGTACATACCTATTTACTAATATATACTTATGTATGGGGCATTCCATGCCAAATCGGACGGTTTTAAAAATTTTTATTTTTGATTTTCGCCATTTTTTGATATCTTTTAATACCCATCGAAAAACCGTTCCTCTTAAATTTTGGCATTTTTTTGATCATTCGTTCCAAAGATATCGAATTTAAAAAAAAAACAGCTCTTTCTGTGGTTTTTAGCCCGTAACTTTTTTAAAACTCATCCAAATGAAAATTACCATTCTACATAAAAGTTTTTTTTTCAATGTCAATTCGGAACAAAACAATAAATTGTTAAACAAATATTTAAATAACATAAATTGAAATTTACAAAAAAAAAATAGTGATTGGCTTTATTTTAATAATCAATCATTTTAACTAATTTTCATAGTTTTAGTGTTAAAAGTATAAAATACCGTTGCTAAATTATGTCTAATTTATATGATAATATTATCATATTTTTCCTTTAAATGGAGAACAGTAGTTATGCAAATATTCTAACAGATTCCTGATTTTATAGAAATTAATGGAGAAACACGTTTACTATTGATATTTATATTTATTTTATATTATATTTGATTCGTTTATTTCTAATTTTATTATTTTCTCTTCTCTCTTTCTCTTGTATTATAAATATTATAATAATGATCTTACAACACATTTTCATAAATGCATTATAATAACGAGAAGATGAAGGAGAAATATCGATTATGGGAGTTTGTAAAAAGATCGAATGACATTCTTGAAAAAACTGAAAATATTTCGGAAAAAACACCGTTCTTTTTGCATTATTTTGTTGCTTAATCGAAAAATTCTCTCGAGAACTGGAAAACTATATTTTATTCTGTTACTTATTATTTATGTATTAATTTTGTTTTTAATTATTCGGTTTCTTGATCTGATCGAATCACAACCGTAAACTCATTTTTTTTTCATGGATATTTCTCAATTTCATAACTAATTTTGTGTATGTTTCTGACAATCTAATCATTTTTTTCTGTTTATTTCACTTATAAGCGACTTTTCTCTCATTGCTCTACTACATAAACCTACATTTCTCACGGTTTGGGGACAAACAATTTTATATGAAATTGTAATAACATAAATGGCTACAGTCTGATTGTTTTTTAATGTTTTTTCATACACTTCCTTTATAATTTGTCGTCTATCTCTACGAAATAGTATTTTCGAACGATCTGATCTTCGTTTGTTCAATACCAATTTCTTTATATTTTTTAATAACTTACTGCACAATTGGAAATCTTAGATTTTATTTTTCACTAATTTAAAGATATATTTGACTTTCACTACGAAATAAAACAAATTTTTCTTGCATGAATATAAATATTTCTGATTTCTCCAAAGACATGATTACTTTATGAATTGTAATCTTATACTGATCCAAAAATGTATAGTAAAACTCTTCTGAACATGGTTTATTTATGTTCATGTTTTTTACATTCAGCGGAGAACTAACCAACGTTGATTTTTATACACTATTCACGGAAACATTAATATACCAATACTTATTTGATTACGAAATTTCTACGTTTTATAATTTTACTTTCTTGTTTCTAATATTATAAAATTTTTATTAATATAGTTTATAACAGGCTACTAAAAAATATATCTTTTGTTAATTCTCTCCTTCTCTGAAAAAAATTATTTTAGAAAAACGGGGTGTACACAAATACTATATGTATACCCACTGTATCTCATATACAAGATAATAATCTTATCAAAATTTGTATCAGTATCGTAACATTTATATAGCATTTTGCCATTTTCCGATCACGTGAAATATACCGTCGCTTTTATTTATTCATTTTTTTGAATCAATTAATTGATTAATTATATCAGAACTATCGTCTTGTAATAAACAAGATGATATTTTCTCCTCTGTAGATAAAGATATCTTTCCTTTATCTTTTTTGATTTTTACAGATTTGTCCTCTCCGGGTTTATCCTTTTCTACTTTAACTTTATCTATAGCATTTTTCAATAAACCCAAACTACCTTTTTCGTAGTAACATGCTATATCTTCTTCCTAAATATATTTTTGTGCAATTAGTAATTATAGTTAATATCATATAAAATATGATAATTAAAATACATGAAGCACATTAGGAATGTATTTTAAAATAAAATTATATTATCACTTCATTTATACAGGATGTCTAAAGTTTTCATACCTGATGACTTATATGGTGTGATGATATACTAGGAATGGATTGCTTTTGTAATATATTAAGAAGAGAAGAAAGTACTTTTTCTTTAAGATCAATATGACAAGAACTGCACACATCCTCTCTAGACAATTTTCCTTGCAACTGTGTTATAGAATATTTAAAATTTATGTAGAATTAGTTGAAAACACCTTCATTATTTTTCATTTATTTATTTATTTACCTGTAATGCCTCCATTATACATTTTTTAGCCTCTTGTAATATTTGATTTAAATTGTCAAACTCTAATTGTTTGGAACAAACTTCTGCTAATATTTGAGTTTTATTTTCCATAATTTGTTGTAAATGTTGTTCAAGAATATGAACTTTATTCTCAGCTATAATAGATCTCTTTTTATATTCTTCTAATACTGCTATATGATTAATAAGATTATCATTAAACTGTTTTAATCTCAAATATTTATTATTCATGTCATTAGAATCTTCTGCAAGATTAGTAATTAAATTCTGTTGTTTAATTGTTTTATTTAAAGTGATATTTTTTTCTTCTTCAAACAAATCGGCTTGTAATTTTAACATTTTAACTGCTTCTTTATAATCCATAGTATTGGAATATAATTCACGACTAATTTCCAACATCATATCCAATTCTTGATTTAATGCGATGTTTTCTCTTACTGCTCTATGAGTAGTATCTGCTATACGAATGTTAGTCGCTTCTCTAAATTTTTCAGCTAATTCATTTAATCGTTCTTCCATTTCTCTTTGCATTCTTTTAGAATGGAAAAAAATAAGTTACTTAAATTTTATTTGATCTATAGATATGGATATATATAAATTACATACTTAGCTTTTCCAACGATTAATGCTTTTTCAGCAGCATGGAGCGCATTTTTATGTCTTTCTTCTTGTTCTTTTAATTGTTGCTCCTGCACTTCAAATTTATGCATTAAATCAAGTCGTGCTATTCTCCAATCCTCTAATGCATTTAATTTTCCAGCTAATAACAGACAGTTGAAGTATCAAAACATAGTCTATAGTTTCCTCCAATTATTGGTACATCTATGTACAATAATTCAGAATATAATTTTGACCAAAATAAAATAATTCTATGTATGTAAATATTTTGTTCAAAATATTTTAAATTAAAATAAAATAAAACATAATAAATCAAATAACAAAGTAATCAAAATTTTACTTTACTATTTATTAATGTATGTACCTGTTAATTTGACCTCCGCACTCAAGTTACTTTCCATAGTGCGATATTCAAGTTCCATCTCTGCTTCCTTTTTTTTAAATGAAGCTAACTCATTTTTTCTTAATTCTTCTAAAGCAGATATTCGTTCATTTAATTCACGTGCTTCTTCGATGTTCTCTTCTAAATTACGCTTCAAATATGCTACAATATCTGAACGATCTTCTTCAAGTTTTGCGAATTGTTGCTTTATAGTTTTAACTTCATGTTCAAGTTCTTCATTAGTACTACGCAGTCTGTAATATTCACGTATATATTAAAGTAAGTAATTATATATATGCATTTTAATAAAGTTAAATTAATATTCTATCATACCGTGCTAATTGTCTATTATTATCCAAAATTTGTTGTTCATAAGATAACGTTTCTCTTTCGTTTAACCAAGGATTTTTTTACCCTTTTTTTCTCTAACACCACGTTTCTTTTTTGGCATTTTGATTTACTTTATTTATAAGGTCAATTTATCAATCATTAATAAATGTCAATGAAAGTTAACAAGTATTGCACATTTTCAATACTTTTATTATAACATCTGTATAAATTTGAAGTAAAAATAATCATCATAACTTAACAAATTTTTACAAAATGTCATACTTTAAATCAAATTTTAAATGTTTATATATATATATAAAATGAAATAGGTAATTCTACCACACAATAATAGACTGAATTGTAATACATTGATCAATCGTTACCATAGTGAAAAAGATTTGGAAGTATTATTGATTATAATAGATACTAATACGAGAATAAATATTTGATGATAAATAATAAAGGTGAAACATTTTTTATTGTATAAATAACTAACAATATTCTCATATTTAATTATATTACAGACACACAATGGCTTTTCTTGAAATACTATATATATGCGATTTTAAATTTTAAATAATAACAAACATGATATCATTTGAAATATTACTCTTTAATTTATTTATTTGTACAAAATCACTGTATAATTATCCACTTGGAAAGGCATCCCGATTCTTTAAGATATAACCATTGAAATAATATATATGTGCATTGTCAAATTTAATTTTGAAAATGGTAAATAATATTTCAGGTATTTTACTTGATTAGCAAAGGAAAGGAACGAAAATATTGGTATATATTAACATCCGGATGATTTTTCTTTTTGCAATAAAACTAAACGTTCTAGAAGCTAAGCTCAGAAACTGCAAATAATACTAATGAGTTTAATTACATCTGTAAAGATATAATACAATTTTTATTTATTACTAATTCATCTTTAAAAAAATGTTTATGCATTCACAAATTTACCATTGGCAATTCATTAAATGATATAAGGTTTTTATATATACTTATATATACTTTATATATATATTTGTTGTTTTACTTGCACATGAAATATTTTGTAAAAAATTTTATATACGCTTCACAAGTGGTTAAACTGTACAAGAAAGAAAATTATTTAAAAAATCACTATATGTATATGATTTATATAGCTTATGATCTAGAAAGAGAGAAAAAAAAGAGAAAAAAACACAAACTTTTAATTTCATTATCAACAGTGTCGCAGTCAATTTAACGAAGTTTTTCTTTTTCCTTTCTTTTTCTTTTTATATAAAGTAGATTCCGAGCTTAGCTTAAAATAGCACATGTACACAAAATGCAAGAGATAATATAAAAATTTAGTTTACAGGAGGTACAGGTCTTGGTGGTGGAGGAGGTGGCTGTGGCCTGCGGAAGTATATGATAAGACTGAGCATTCCTGTTAGAAATCCGATTAAATACAGATCCCAATTCTGACCAAGCAATTGGTCCCATTTATCTAATTGATCGATCAGATTAAATTCTTGTAAATAGTCCAGTCCAAATAAGAAAGAAAGTTTGATCAAGGCTAAAGCAACAGGTACTCGCGCATCAGGACTTGCTTCCGCTGCTAAATCGTAACATCGTTTAGCTAAATGACGATCTTTAGCTAATCCTAGGCCACGTTCGTGCATATAACCCAAATTAAACATAGCTTGAGCATTGTGCTGTTGTTCAGAAGCTGAACGATAATGACTTGCTGCTGCCTCATAATCTACTTTCGTTCCTCTTCCATAATAATGAGCATCGCCAAGTTTAACCTATTAAAAAATTATATTCTTTTTAATATACACATATTTGGAATGTATATGGAGCATTCCACGTCAAATCGGCCACTTTTGACCCCGACCCCTTTCGATTTGGCTGAAAGTTTTTTATCCTATTTTACCCTATGAAAAACAATTTTCAGAATTTTTTCAAATTTTTTTACCAAACCCGAAAAAAAATTATTAATTTTTGAAAAAAAATGGCTCTTTTTTTTTAAATGGCTATAACTTCTTCAAAATTCAACCTATTGGGACGTTTTTGTTTTAATTTTTGTTTTTAAATGTACTTTTCAGAAAAAATACAAAAAAATTAAAAAATTATAAAGTCCATGAAATTTTCGCATTTTTTGAGAAAAACCGTTATTTTCTAGAAGTTCGCTATTTTTTATTTTTTTTTATTCTCTAAAAAAATACTTTGACAATTCTGCGATTATCCCCGCTAGTCCCTGAGTGGGCCGAGTTAGTTTTTTATTTTTTTTATTTGATCGAAAAAAAAATTTTTCAATTTTCAAAATTTAAAATGATTTTTTTTTTTAAACTTTGTATTTTAAGACTATTAATTAAGTATATAATATTGTAAAATTGTTTAATTGCATTAATTTAATTAAAAAAAAAAAATAAATTAAAAATTTTGAAAATTTAAAAATTTTTTTTCAATTAAATAAAAAAAATAGGAAACTAACTCAGCCCACTCTGGGACTGGCGGGAATAATCGCAGATTTAGTCAAAGTTTTTTTTTAGAAAATAAAAAAACATGAAAAATGGCGAACTTCGAGAAAATAACGGCTTTTCTCAAAAAATGCGAAAATTTCATGGACTTTATAATTTTTTAATTTTTTTGTATTTTTTCTGAAAAATACATTTAAAAACAAAAATTAAAAAAAAAACGTCCCAATAAGTTGAATTTTGAAGAAGTTATAGCCATTTTTAAAAAAAGAGCTATTTTTTTCAAAAATTAATAATTTTTTTTCGGGTTTGGTAAAAAAATTTGAAAAAATTCTGAAAATTGTTTTTCATAGGGTAAAATAGGATAAAAAACTTTCAGCCAAATCGAAAGGGGTCGTGGTCAAAAGTGGCCGATTTGACGTGGAATGCCCCATATATTATTTCTATTTTAACCATAGACAAAATCTAAACCTGCGCCGCAGAATATCCTTGAGCAGCAGCTCTTGCCCAAAGTTGTAAAGCTCGAACTAATCCTTGCTCTTCCGTAAAAATGGTACTTTCACCTTTGTCCAAAATAAATGCTGCATTACTTTGAGCAACTTCATAACCCATTTCAGCAAGAAGATAATAGTTGATAAATGCTTCATATATTTTCCCTTCTCTGTAGTTGTTATGTGCTATTATTAATTGCTCACTCCATTTTCCTCTCTCAGCAACAGTTTTTAATAATTCTACAGCTGTTGGACAACTTCGCATCATGCCAGTTCCGGTCGCATGCATTTGAGCAAGATTATAAAATGCTAAAACGTGGCCTGATTGACTGGCCAAATTAAAATACTTGTTTGCTAATTTATAATCTTTTCTTACTCCGATTCCACCTTTAGAAAAATATTTGTATAAACATATATACATATATAAAGAGAAAATAAGTATTTAATAAGCATTATACTAGCTCTTTAAAATTGAACTTAATGTAGTAATCACTACATATACATACTAAAATACATATTGCCCAGTTGAAGTTGACCATCTACCCATCCTTGCTCTGCAGCTTGACTGAAGTATTGCAAAGCTTTGGCTGTATCTCTTTCAACACCTTTTCCATACAAATACATCATTCCTAAGCCACTTTGACCAACAGGATTTCCCAGATCAGCAGCTTTTTTGAAATACATGTATGCCGTTTCATTATCTTGTTTTACTATATCGCTTCCCTCAAGATAAATCTGCATACAAGGATATGCGATAAGAAAAATTAATTATATAGATAAAAATGGCTATTTGTATTCCTCGTACCTTTCCTAAAAATGCCATGGCAATAGGATTGCCTGCATCAGCGGCATGTAGGAAATATTGTAATGCTCTTTGATGATCTAAAGGTACTCCTCTACCTCCTTGATAATGAAGTTGACCGAGACCTACTTGAGCCTGTACGTCTCCTTGTTCTGCTAATAGTTGATAATATTCTATTAAATCCCTATCAAAAATTCCAGAACTGTATCCAGGATTTTCATATTCATCTAAAAGTCTGACACGTTGCACAACTGGTCCGCCACTAAGAGATACCTCCTCTGCAACTTTATTAGCTACTTTTCTATAATAATCTAATGCTCGTTCGCATGAGACAGGAGTTGTTACTCCTGCCCAATTTCTGTATCCTAAAACCATTTGTGCACGAGGATCACCTCCCAAAGCTGCCATCGTATAATGTAACAAAGCTTTTGCTTGGGAAGCATTGACTCCACTTAATCCAGTTGCATATAAAAATCCCATACCCTGTAAAAATAATATTTATTACTCTTTCAACATTATAATATTAATTTAATATTTCTATTAAATCATATGCAAACCATATGCGCAGATGGTAAGCCTGTTTTAGACAATTCATTAAATATTTGGTATGCAGCAGAAATGTATTGAGAACGAGTTTGAGGAGCGACACTCATGGGATCTCCAAGTAATTGGGCCCATGCCAACATAGACCTAGCTTCCTTATGTCCCAGCATTGCTGCTGCATTGATAAACTTGAATGCTTCCACTTTGTTTGCTCGTGTCGCATTTAATAAATTTTGAGCATTTTTGAACAACAGTTCGGCTAAAATGTGTATAATCATAATAAGATATTTATATAATAAAAGTAATAGTATTTAATAAAACAGTTATATACCAATATTCTAATTGATTTTATTGAAATAAGAAAACAATAGAATATACATTAGATATACATCTTTTTAATTTACCTTTCTGTTGTTCCGGTGTTAAAGATTCTTTAACTTCTTCTTCAGTACTTTCAAAAGGTTCTTCATCTGCCCAAGAAACTAAAATCTCTTCTTCGGATGATTGTAATTTAGTATCCACGGTATCAGTATCTGTATCTTTATTTTGATCCAATATGTTTTTCATCCATAATACTTGATTCCTTAACGCAATAGTTTCTACGGATTCTTTATTATTAGTTGTATCAGATTCACTATCAGATTCCTCTTTTAATGGTTTAGGAAGATTTTCATTAAGTATATCCGGTACAATTTTTAACATAGTGTCATGTAAAGCATAAAATTCTTGTAGCTGTTCGAACGCCTCTTTGGAATCCTCGACAGGTTTATTATCTTTATTATCATCTTTAGAATTAGATTTATCCGTTATATCAGCAGATTTTTTTCCATCATTTTCGTTATCCGCTATGGAAAACATAACCAAAGCGAGCAAGAAAAGTAATACACTTTGATTAGGCTTCATATTTTTTTTCCACTATTTATATAATTATAGTCTCATGAGAGATGATCAGGTAATTTTAATATCTTCATTGCAAATAGAATCTTCACAAATAATCTATTTAATTTTCTCTCAATGCGTATGTACGTGTAAAACACAACACATTATCTTCTACAGGGGGATGGATATATGTATACGTACGTATATATTTTCTTTTTGAGATAAAAATTACGTCATTAGGACACGTCAACGTACATATTTCATATTAAATAATATATGACATTGAAGATCGATTATACCACTGATTTTCATAACACTTAACAGATTTAGATTTCATGAATTTAATAGAACTATGTTGATCACAGAGTTTCACCGATAGATTCTACACGTCACTTACATTCCTATTACATTTAACGGCAACCACGCGTCAAAAGTACATTTGTCGAATCAGCTGTTCGAATGGTCTTTTTCAAAATATATATCATATATGCGTCTTATGCTTAGCAGCGTGTCTCTCCTTCCCTTTTTTTTATTTATCTCACTCCCTCTCTTTCTCTTCCTAGTTATATTTAAATTTAAAAATCCTTAATTTAAACATCATGTGTATATCTACATATTATATATATATTACATATTATATATTATGTAGATATTTATATATATTTAGATATTATATATAGATATTTATATATATTTAGATATTATATATATTTAGATATTATATATAGATATTTATATATATTTAGATATTATATATATATATATATATATATATATATTTATAATAAAATGGAAAACTTTGACGATTCTAATTTGTAGATATTAGAAAGAATATGCTTCACCGAAACGTACTTTCGTAATCAGAATGACATAAAGGAGCATTTTCATCGTACGATAATTCCCCACATCAAGCGACATTCATTCATTTTCAAATTGAAATGAAAACCAATCAGAATTTATGTGATAATCAGTAACATAATTGATAAATGTACATTAGATGAAAATCTTTCATTAAACCTCCTATTAATCAGAATTCCAACAAACTAAAAATAAGTAGATATGTTTAATATAACCGATTGACTGTATCCATGTCTGTTTCATAATAACATTTTCATAAGTTGGTAACAAGTATTTTGTAATCTTGCCAAGCACATAGTGTACGGCGTTGATTTAATCGTTTAGGTGAATAAGTTGGTGTCAGAAGTAACTTATAGATAGTTTTTCTGTTTACGTTATCGAATAACAACTGGGAGTTAAGGAATAAACATGAGTGATGATGATCGAGATATTGATATAGAAAGTGATGTAAGTATTAAATGCGTGTATTGGTAGTTGATATAAATAATATATCCATTTTATAAACAGGAAGGAGATGACTCTGACTCTAGGCAGAGACATTCCAATAATACACAGTATTATTCCCAAGTAAGTTAATTTACATGGATTTCTAATAACGTATAGAATTTATTTTTAACGTTATAAGATATATCCGTACGTATGTACGTGTGTATAATAAGTATATATACAGGGAGAGAGTCACGAGAAGCAGAACACGTGAATATCTTCTTTGTTTACAATTGTGTGAAATAAACCTTAATAACCTTAAATCAAAAGTTGCATTATCGCACGGGGAAATATAATGATTGAAAGATTTTTTCTTAAGATCATTTTTTTTATCCAATTTCAAGGTTATCGATGGTTTTTCAAATGAAACTATACATTTTGTTTACAATATTTTTGCAGAGCATAAGAAAACGAATTTAATAACCTTAATGACTATGTTATTTCGATTTTTTTATTCTCAATTTATTCAGATTATCTTGAGCACTTGTAATCTATTTAATTAGTTAAAATTTCTTAATAATAGTAGTGTTTACATTTGAGTGTGTAACCTAATATATTTTATTTTTTTTTAAATGTATATAATATCTTGAGAATAAATTATCCCTGTGTATTAATGTATATTATTATTGTTTATTATTATTATTATTATTATTATTATTATTATTATTATTATTATTATTATTATTGTTAGTGGATATTAAAATATTATGGTTTGTTATTATACTTTTATTAATTATATATTAAGGTTATGTATTATACTTTCATGCATAGGCTGAAAAACGTGCACACCATAATGCATTAGAGCGTAAGAGAAGAGATCATATCAAGGATAGTTTTTCAAGCCTTAGGGATTCTGTTCCTGCTTTACAAGGTGAAAAAGTTGCAAGCAGAGCGCAAATACTTAAAAAAGCAGCCGAATACATACAATTCATGCGACGTAAAAATTCTTCGCATCAACAGGACATCGATGATTTGAAAAGGCAAAACAGTCTATTGGAAACTCAAAGTAAGATTTCTGTCATGTCAAATAATGAATGTCCGAGAGAGAGTATATTATTATATATTATATATAGTATTATAGTATTCAGGTAACTTTTCTACAACACAGTATCCTATGACATGGTTTTGCTATAATATGATTCATAAATTACGAAAACCTTTGTACAATACTTTGTACTTTTATAGTATTAGATAACTTGATTTTGTTTAATATATTTAAAAATAAAATTACTTTAAAATAATGATGTGAAGTAATAATGAACTCTGAGTATTATATGACACGGTTTCACACAGCGTGCCATTTTCTAGGAACTTATCTATCGTGTTATAAGAGGGTTACCTGTATTAACATTTGATTTAAAAAAAAAGAAAAGAAAGTATAAGTTAATCTAATAATTAGGAATTGCTCTAAAGCAAATCATTTACAATGTAATTATGTTTATTTTCTTTTTTATGTATAATCAGTAAGAACGCTAGAGAAAGCCAAAATAACTGGAAACTTTGCTGCAGAAACATGTGAGGTATCTAAATCTGATTCGATAGGAATGAATAATTACAATGATTCTGAATCTGAATCTTCGGACAGTGAAACAGGACGAGCCATCCGTCAACCGAAGAAATTAAAAGTTTCCGGTATTCATCATTGACGAAAGCGGAAGAAAGTGTATAAGAATTGATTATTCTAGAACTTCTTTTTTGATATAATGCAATCATCTTATTACAAGAAAAAATATTTTATGTAAAATTATAAACTTCAAATACCTATTAACACTTTACCGACCAATAGTCTATTAATCAGCTTTTTGTCACCAACACTTATCGACCTATAATTGTGTGGAATAATCTGCATGGCATGCAGAATCTGTGGCTGGTTGGTTAGCGCTGTTGAACCACTAGCGGTCGGTAAAGTGTTAAAAAAAGTGAACAGATTTAATTTATACAATAGTATTTTATTTCCATGTAACATAGTCAATAAATATTTATCCTTAATAAATTGTAATAAAATGTAATAAAATATATTAAGGAGAAAGGATGTTATAAAGATAGCGTGTTACTTTGCACGGACCAATATATTTAAAAAAATATATGTATGTATCTATAGAAATAATACACAAATTAGATAGAAATATAATAAGGAAAAAAATTTTAAATATATGTATCTCATTATATTTCTTGTTTTATATTAAAGTGATGTTATAATAAATAATTTTTTAAAATATTTCATCTGGTATTAAAGTATACAAAAATATAAGATTACAAGTTAATTTAATAAAATTAATCAACACACATTTTAAATAATATTTCTACTTTCTAAGGCGTTATGAACTTTATGTACAACAGACAAATATATGGAATTTATGTAAACAATTATATTATTAGTTTACTTATTTTCCCCCATTATTCTTCGTCGCATCATTGTTATTGCATATCATCACTCTAAAATCTTTTATTACGTAATTGCCATAACATTATTTGATTCTCGCCTATCCCGTGCACGGCGATTTTGAAACCAGATCTTTACCTGTAAATTTATAATAAAATGAAATCATTTGAAAAAACAATTAACTTTTTATTTTATACGTAGATTAACTGAAACCTTAAAAAAATGTATAAATCATATAAATCTATATTTACAAAGCAAACGAAAATAGTAAACTAATATGGAAATTTATTGTTTGTTCTAAAGAAACATACGTACACTACAACGAGAAAAGATTTTTGGCGTAATACCAAAACATTTGGTAATTCACGAGAACGTGTATAAGTACATATTTTTAACTTGCAATAATCCAATTGTAATGATTCGTTTCTTTTATATCTCGAGATTCTGTTGCACGTAACAAAAATAAGATAAATAGTATTAAATTAAAGAAAATATAAAAAACCAAAATCTGATGACTTTCCGGTCTTCTTTTTTAATTCGTAATCACAAATAACGATTCGTTTTTTTAATATCATTAAATTTTGTTGCGTGAAAGATATCCATGAATTAAATATGAAACTAATAAATGAATAAAAAAAATAAGCAGATTGAATAACTTACTCTACTTTCAGGAAGTCTCAATTCAGTTGATATATCATACGCGTCTTCCCTTGACAAATAAGCATTTTCTTTATACTTTTCTTCAAGAACTCGAAGCTGAAACGAAGAGAACGGTATGCGTGGATGAATTCCGGGTCGTCTTTTAGTATTTTTACCAATGAAGCTTCTTCTAGGTAATTTAGGTGGTTTATATCTCGTGTATTGTAGCCAAGTTAATTCGTTTCTTTGATTTTTCTCATAAGATGCTGTGACTTCGTTTCTTCTAACGTCATCTTCGTATTTTGTGTTGATCGAACGCGACTGCGCAATAGATCCCTGTATTACGTTAGATCCATCATTATCGTCATCTTCTTCTTCGTTAATCTTCCTGGTGAGTTGATCGATCGATCTTAAATCAAAATCACGACTATTAACAAGATTGGTCACTTTTTTAATATCATCGTCATTTTCTCGTCGAAATTTCATGCTTTGATCATGTAATTGATTAACAACAGTATCAACACAATTATTTAAATCTTTAGATGTTACTATATCCTTAGATACGCCATGGTCGTTAGCCAAAATTCGTGCTATACTAAAGTCACTCCTTTCGGAACGTGATTTTGGCAACGATGAGTTCATCGCGAATGATGAGAGAGAAATAGAGTATTGGATGGTGCAAAGGAAATAAATCGTAGGGCTTGGCCCTTCGTTCCTTTATATATACTACATCTGAGTAGTATTTAGATACCCCACCTTTTATTTTCGCTAAGGTATATCCATTTTGTAGTAAATCCAAATTAGACAAGCATAGTTGCACAACAACCATTGATGGCTATCGCTTTCCTCGTATAGGAAACTCTTGTGCATGGGTTTTGTCGATGATGACGATGATGATGATGATGATGATGATGATGATAGTAGTAATAGTGGTAGTGGTGGTTGTAGTTGCATGGTAGTGGTTTAACGCAGTACCTGCCCTTCTTTTGTGTGCATGCTCTTATAACAGTGCATTATCTTGCGACCACATCTTTCGAACAGCCAACGGTAATAACAATGTAATTGATACTCCCGGTATACATCACTCAATAACAAAAAAAATTGTGGATGGGATAGAAGGGGGGTAGAAGAAATCTTTCGGCAAGCGTGTAATGCTTGCTTTTCTATAGGGTAGCAGATGTTTCGATCTATTCGAGCTTAAATAATTAAAAAGCCACGGGGGTCAACTAATCCGGTAATAGATCCATCTCTTCGATGTAAATATTGAACCTCTTCTTTGAACTTCTCTGCTTCTCAATCTTCGTCAACTAAACTATATACATAAATGTCATGCATTAAATCAAATGAAATCGATTTGTTTCCATTTTCTATATTCTTCTGAACACCTTATTTTTCCTTCTTCTTTACATACGTAGCGTCGATGATATATGAAACAGGAAAAAAAGAAATTCGATTTCATGTATTTAAATTTTTCCCAATAAGATTATAACAAGTGTAAAGATAAAAAACTTACGCATTGCAAATATAATAATTAATAAGTTTAAACGTTTTTTTTTATATAAACGTTTCATTGAAAATGAAAATAAAAAATAAGAAAAGCATGGATAATAAGAAGATGTTTCGTTTAAAACCTGCACAATAGAATTAACTTTGAGTTAGTCGAGTTAATCGATTTTGATTATGCGGATCAAATAATCAATCAAATCGATAGATTATATTTTAAATAGTTGAACTTTGAAATACATTCAAATTTCCTTTTTTTCGTACACTGTTGCAATGTCGTAAAAATGTAGTCAAAGAATAATACCGCTTAATACTACGAACCCTTTTCGCTTATATTATCGTAAGCTAATCATCTTTAGCTTACGCAATATGAGAACGCATGCATGAATACATTTACATTTTTAATATCCACACATAAGTATACATTGTATATAATTTACGTCGGATCATTAAGATGTTTCGAAGTCAGAAAGAAAAGGAGAGAATAAGAGAGATATATGAAAAATCCTTGAGTCATAATTTTATGCGACTCATGCAAAGATAGTGTTTAAGAATACGCGCGTTGATTTGAAATTTAAAGAGGTGATAAGAGAGGCCGAAAGGGTAGACGATTGAAATAGATATTTGTCTATAAATCTAATTGATATATGAGGTCAATGATAAGTAATCTTAAATAAAAGAAAAGAAAAGAGAAAAATATAACATATACGAAAGAAAAGTATTATCTAATATACATAAGTGGGTTAAAAAGTTATGAGTCTAACATAAAAATAATTTTTGTCGGATCAAAATTACTTATATTTTTAAGCATAATTTTGAAATTTTCCAACCAACTCTCGTATAACGAATTTTAAATAAATCGATTTCTTACTTACTTACTCTCTTATAATCTCTCTTATAATCGATTATCTTGATCGATAATAAATAAATTAAAGTAGACCACTACTTAACCAAAAGAAGTCAATTACGTCGAAGATTATGTTAACGCAATTTAATTGTTAGATTACTTCGTTAAAAGATTATCATATGTAATTTGGAATTTTAGTGCGTACTATATATGTATATATGTACTAGGTTGTTTCTTGTTTTTTTTTTTTTACTAACAAAGTTTTATACACACAATTTATTTGTTTATTTTATATTATTTTACTAAATATATACCATCTATTCTGTTCTATCATCTTTCTCTATAAAAGCTATAAAATTGATAGTTTTTAAATGTAATTACATACTATATTACATTATTAAAAAAATTTACTTTTACAACAGAGTAAAAAGATATTCTTATTTACTAATATACATGATTATTTTTAAAAGATAGTACCATACAAACAAAACTTCTAATCTGTAAATATGACTTTTGGGATTTCCCTTACAAAAAGAAAGATATGTAATATACTATCTATATTTACATACATACTTATATAAAATGATATCACATGAAATTAATTTATTCGACAATTAAAAGAATTCATTAATCATTTGTATAAATATGTACACATCATGCATTTATCCATCCATAGATAAGGTATGAAAGAATAAAAATAAAAGTGATTAAAATATCGTAATTTACAGTCACGGGGTGACTTATCTCATTGTTACATTATTGTTTGTCGTCATCGAATTACGCATGCGCACGCGCCCGCGGTGGCGGGACAGGAAAATTATTATTTCATCCATATCGTGTGTCGTCAGCTGGTTTAGTTCGTAACGGATCGGACTTCCGGGCGAGAAAGCGAACGATTAAACGAGTGAGAGAAAGAAGAAGGGAGAAAGAGAGAGAGGGAGAAGTTAGCGTCGTGTGTCTGCTTCGATCCCACAAAATCATTTCGTTTGAGTTCTTCGACAAATCTTCGAGGAATCTTTAGACTGGACGAATATGTCTTCTTGTACGAGGATGCAACAACATTCCGTCCAACAGACTAACGGTGATGGTAATCTGGGCTCACCAAGAAAGAAACAGAGAACATCCACGAGTGGGCTCGTTTCCAAGGTCACGGTAGTCCTTGGCGCGCAATGGGGCGATGAAGGCAAGGGAAAAGTTGTGGACATGTTAGCCACTGATGCTGATATCGTCTGTAGATGTCAAGTAAGTATTTTACTATATTATACTTCTTTTTTTTTGTTATTCATTCTTATTATTTTCTTGTTTACCTCTCTCTTTTCTTGTCTCTCTTTCCCCTTCTCTCCTTTTTTATATTTTTCTATATTTTTCTTTCTTTATTTCTCTCTATTTCAATTCCTCTTCTTGTTATTATTTCCTTTTCGATTAATCGATATAAACATCGTAAATAAGTTTGGCGCCTTTTTTTCTTAATTCAAACTAAATAAATACGTTAATCGTGATAAGTTTCCAACAAAAACATTTATAAAAGATTTATTTTCTCGAAAGTTCTTAAGAAAGATTTTATTTAAACTATCATTATGTCCTTGCCAATTATTTCGTTTCGTTTTGTTTCGTTTCTTTCTATTGTTGGAAACATATTTCGTATATACATTGAAATAGTTCAATACAGATATTTTTTTTATTTATTTTTTACTTCTCTTTTGTATTGGTTATGTGGTGTTTAATTTATTACATATGAAATACATGCACATATTTACTTTAATCTTTTAATGTTATATTTTTAGACAAAACGTCATTTGTTCGATGGATCTTACATTAGAAGTTTCAACCTCGAATATATGTATAACCTCTTTTATATTCGACACCTGGCATTACATAATTCTTGATTATTAGATAAATTGAACTTTGGAAGATCGTTGACGACATTCACGTGTTGTCCTTTTAATTTGTTTCCTGTTTATTTTTTTTTTTTTTATTAATCTTATGTGATTTTTCTTTTAAAGTGTTACTTTTTAGATATACTATATTATTATTATTATTATTATTATTATTATTAAATTTATAAATAATATTCTATAAGTAGCCATAAAAAGGAGTAAGCATTTTTTATTTCTAAATTATTTTTATTTTTTTAATGTTTTTATAAAATATAATATTGAAGATGAAACATACAATACTATGAGAAACTTTTAAACGTTTATCTTAAGATACTGCATTTAAATATCTCGCTATTTAACACATAAATTGTTTATTTATGAATCACAGTATAAAAAAGTATCTGAAATTGTATAATATTAGCTTTATGAACTATTTAAAAAAAAACTAGATGTTTTGTAATCTATTAGTATAGAAAAGGATCTAATATATATATATATTATTTTTTTAAGATAAAAGAGTCAAACATTTCGTTATCAAAGTGTTATATAGTAAATTAGTTAAATATGTGAGGTAATTGATGCTTATCGTTAGAAAAAATAAAAAAATTCATTTAAAAAATTTTTTAGGTAGAACGTAATCGATATAAAGTAAGAAAATTGAAACAATGAAACTAGGTCTCTCGTCTAGCTTTTATTCGTATATTTTTTCTATATCATATATTAAAAACAGGCATATTTGGAAACCAAAAAAAGTTTTTATATATCAATATATATGAGATAAATTATATTGATTCTTTTATGGCTGGTGAAAGCCCTGGCTCTTCAAATATTACTGTGATTTCACAGGGAGGAAATAATGCAGGGCATACTGTAGTTGCAGAAGGTGCCGAATTCGACTTTCACCTTCTGCCTAGTGGAATAATCAATCCCAGATGCAAATCCGTTATAGGTAATATTTTCAAATCAACAAATAAAGTTTAATAGTCTGGTTCTTCTTCGTGTTTCGAAATCAAAAAAGAAAAATAAATTTAAAAAATACAAAATAAAACCAATCATCTAATACACTGACATTCTATGCTAAATCGACTGTAAATCAAAAACCTGCAAGACGCAGAAATGCTTAATATATAATGTTATAGGTATATTCATATACAATTAACAAAAATTAAACCATTCTAAATAATAATTAATGGTAATTCGATAAAAAAAAAAGATCTTTTTACGAAAGCAGGAAACTAGAGCACTGTTCTATTTTTTTATTATATGTATATACATGTCTGTAAAAATTCTTTTTTTTTTCCTTTTTTCCTTTGTCTTATTATAAATCTCACTGATTGATAAAATCAATATAATGTATTACTTATGTTCTAGCCACTTATATGCACATGTAAATATACTTACATATATATTTTTTAAATAGAAAATTATATTTCATTAAAAAAAAAATTGCATTTTGTTTGCAGGAAATGGGGTAGTTATTCATCTCCCAGGTCTTTTCGAAGAATTAGCAAAAAATGAAGCCAAAGGACTTAAAGATTGGAAAGATCGACTCATCATATCGGATCGAGCACATCTGGTATTTGATTTGCATCAACAGGTGGATGGATTACAAGAATTAGAGAAGGGAAATCAGTCTTTGGGAACTACAAAAAAAGGTATTGGACCGACCTATTCCAGCAAAGCTACAAGAAATGGACTCAGAATCGGAGATCTTTTGGGGGATTTTGAAGTATTTACCAAAAAATTCAATGCATTGGTGCTCTCGTATCAAAAAATGTTTCCCGCATTACAAGTGGATATTAACGCAGAACTGGAACGTTATAAAGAGTAAATATAATGTTATAAATATATTTGTAAAAATAAAAATGAATGCTCATTCATATTATTTTGAAACATTTTTTTCTACAGATACGCAGAACGTGTAAGGCCGCTTGTAAAAGGAACCGTTCAATACTTACATCATGCTTTAAAAGAAAATAAGAAGGTGTTAGTTGAAGGTGCTAATGCTGCTATGTTGGATATTGATTTTGGAACATATCCATACGTGACAAGTTCAAATTGCAGCATAGGTGGGGTTTGTACAGGTCTTGGTTTACCACCTAATACGATTGGAGAAATTATTGGCGTTGTAAAAGCATACACTACAAGAGTTGGAGATGGTCCCTTCCCGACAGAGCTTCTTGATGCAACAGGAGAATTACTTCAAACTAGAGGTCACGAGTATGGGGTAACTACTAAAAGGAAGAGAAGATGTGGATGGCTCGATTTAACATTACTTAAATATACATCAATGGTTAATGGGTAAGCTGTTATATTTTTAATCTAAGTATAGTAATAATATTTTTTAATTTTGACTCTAGTAATTAATTAATTTTTACCACAGATATACCTCTATTTGTTTAACAAAATTGGATATCCTTGATACATTACCAGAATTGAAAGTGTGCATTGGGTATCGTATAAATGGAAAAGAAATAGATTATTTCCCAAGTACAACAACAGAATTGGGAAAAGTTGAAGCTATATACGAGCGTTTAGAGGGATGGTTATCCATAACTGAAGGTGTGCGTTCCATAGATAAGCTACCACACAATGCACGAACGTATATTCAGTTCATAGAACAATATTTGGATATACCTGGTAAATATAAAATTTATAATTTGCATTAGGATAGCAAATTAATGTAAATTTTATCATAACAAATTATTTTTTTAGTTAAATGGATTGGCGTTGGTGCTGGTCGAGAAAGCGTAATTGCTCTTTGACAATGTAGGATTCGTATTGTGTTACTTAAACGCACCATATCTAGTGTATTATTAATTTTAATTATATGTGTAATATTTCCGGTTCAGAGCTGATGCACGCACACTACAATAAGTTGAAACACCAAAAAAAAGAAAAGAATAGTTTCGATAAAGTAGTTTTATTCTTGAATTTAAGTAATTAGATACTTATATTGTGATTATAATGCAATGATAACATTTAGTCATTTGTATAGTCAGTGTCTATTATCTGAGTCCTCGATAATCATTGTCAGTAAACTTTTTGTTGTTTTCATCTACTATTCAAAGAAAATAACTTATTATACAAAATATTTAATAATATCTACTGTCTATACAATCAGAAAAAAGCCTGTGTGTCATTGAACCTATTTTTTAAACAAATAGTAAAAAAAATTCGAATTAGGTAATTTAATGTATAATAATGCACTCGATTAGTATAAATTGCTATCATTAATAACTTAAATACTTGCTTGCAATAAATGAAAATTACAGTTGGATAAATTCAAATTAATCGGTGCCATATGTTTATATTATCCAATGAAATAAAACACATGTGGTATTGTTTAACATTTATTTTTGTTGTTGTATCTCTTAATATTTAAGTCATAAAATGGACCTAGTAAATGAAATGGGAGATTTATTTTTTAATCCAAGCTTGAATGTGTCATTATATGTACTGTATTATATATCCTAAACAATGCGCTGTGATAAATTAGTTTAAAATCGAAAAATAATTTTTGTGTAAATTACTATTTTTGTACGATATCTGGTGAAAGTCTCATGAAATTGCAGAAAACCAGTACATTTATTAAGAAATTAGATTAGAAAGGAATAGGGAAAAATAATCTTTTTTAAAAGTGGGTCTAGGCCAAGAGTGTCAAATTGGGTGGTCCGTCGTCCGTGGTCCGTATGTAAATACTGATATGGTTTTCTGTGGTCCGTGATCACGATACTATGCAGTAAAATGAAAAACAGAACAATGTATTACAAATAAAATAGCAAGTAACATGGTGTCTTTGCTATGACATCATATGATACATGTTATAATGCATTGGTTAACTGCGGGAGATTAGTCCGTGGTTATACACCTCACTAGTAACTTCAAGTCAATTTCACGAAAATTCCAGAATGATTCGGCTTAAAAAAAAACAAATATCGAAAAATAGGAACTCCCAAAATATATTCCTATTTACGTAAAAAATATCTAGAAATTACAAAATTTACTGCACAAATCTTATGCTTTTTTGAAAATTTATAATTATGTGAGCATTTTTTTTCATGCACAAAATTAAGTAAAACTACTTATTAGCTGATAAACATCTATCTGTTATAATAAAGATTGTTCTCAGTCTTTGAATTCAGATATTGGAAAACTAGTAGGAGGAAGGAAGTGCTGACAAGTTTCCGGTAAAAACAAATTTTAGTTTTATTAATATATACATTAAATAAAATAAATGTTTAAATAAAAGCAAAATACTATATTAAATATATATTGAATTAAATTAATTGAATTGTATAATATGTTTTAATTGTTCTATTTATTCCTGCATTTTCACTTTAAAATATAATTTTAAAAAATGTATAAATGTAATATGGACCGTGTGAATCTTACTAGTTGCATTAAATGAATTTGTATAAATGAGTTTGACACACATGGGATAAACTATTAAAGCAGTGTACATTTTGTGATAAAGTGTTTAATCATTAAAAAGCAAACTTATTCGAAAATTCTAGAAACGTTTTAAATATTTTTAATAGAACATAACCACAAATAAACGTTTTAAATGTTGTTTATAGAACATAACCACAAATAAACGTTTTCATTTAGTATTCTTTTGAATGCCCATTAGTGACATTAGTAACATCTTTTTAAATCGAATAATAATATTGTAATGATAGTACATACGTTTTTAATGAATTATGAGTAATATCTATAGATTATTTATTTTAATAATTGATTAGATTTTTCTGTCATTTCACTAATTTAAATCTGCTTTCCTATAAATTATGAAATTAGACAAATGGAAAATATAGTATTGAAGGGAAATGATATAAAAAACAAAAATAATAGATATTTTAATAATTTGTATTTTTACTTTTTTTATAAATTCATTTTTAACCTATCACGGTTAACCTATTTAAATATCATTAATTCAGTTTACCCATAAAATGAAATATTAATATTTAATTAATATTAAATATTAAATATATAAAATATTATGTTTCAATATAATTATATTCAAATAATAATTTGGTTATTACTTAAAAAATTTTAAAACGGATATTCAGGATGATTCTTAATACCTTTCATGAAAGAAAAATCACATATGCGTGCAGATTTTCCTTTGTTTAGAGCTTCTAGCTCCAATATATCTTCGTCTTCCAATTCCCAATCGAATAACTGTATGTTTTCTTTAATTCGTTGTGGGTTAGTACTTTTTGGAATAGTTGAGATACCCTTACAAAGAATATGTTTTAGCAAAATTTGAGCAGCAGTTTTATTGTATTTTTGGGCGATCTTCAAAACAACAGCATTGGTTAGTAAATCTGGGAGGACATCAGTCTTTCCTAGCAATTTTACCAGTCCACGGTTACCCAAAGGTGAATATGCAGTCATACTAATATTATTACTTTTACAAAATTCAACCTGTAGTGCATGGTTTATTTTTGTCATTATTTTTTTTTTCATTCTATAATAAATAATATCATTTTTATATTATGATACTTACCAGTTCAACTTGCTGGAAATATACATGTAATTCTACTTGTAAATTAGAAATTGGTATAGATGCAATAGATAAGATTTTATTTATTTGAGTTTCGTTAAAATTCGAAAGGCCTATACTTTTAGTTCGTCCTAGTTCAACTTGCTTTTCCATCTCCTTCCAAATTTTTACATGATCCGTAGAAGTATCGATCATAATTTCTCCTTTTTCATTCTTAGGATGTAAATTCTCTCCAATTTCTTGGAACGTAAATGGCACGTGTACCAAGTAAAGATCTAAATAATCTAATTGTAAATTTGCTATAGATTTTTTAATCCATTTTTCAACACCTTCTGGACGAACACCGACTGGTGGCAACTAAAATTTATCATAATATTTTGTTCCTTATTATTATCGCATATAATATTTTTATTCGCATCTTGAATTATTCATAAAATATTAAATAATTATTAAATATTAAAATAAAAATATTAAATATTAAATATAATATAAATATAAAAATTAAAATATTAAATTAAATATTATATACTAAATAACTAAAAAAAATTAAAGCATTTTATTATCGATTATTACAAATGATCAAATATATATGTATCTTTGTTAATCTTATATTTTTTCTTATTTCTCCAAACATTAAGAAAATTATTTGACTTATTCTCCAATTTAACAGATACTTAACTATTGGTTAAAATGTTTTACACATTACCATAAACATTATTTTTAATTTTACATTCAAATATAAATAAAATATTATCATATATATAATATATATTGATAAAATATATATTGATATTTTATAATCATAATAAAATATAATGTTAATTAATTACAAAATCAATATAAAATAATAAAATTTCAAAATATACAATTGTTAAACTAACCTTCGTTACAATAAAAAGTTCAGACCGTTTAATTTTGCCAGAGTCTAACCATTTTTTTATAACTTTACCAATGGCATTTTCATTTTCATATACTGTAGCAGTATCAATGTGTCTGTATCCCGCTTCAAAAGCTAGATCTAATGCTGTTTCTATTTCTTCTTCACTTGCCTTTTATTTGACATTATATTAATTAATAAAATACAATTATTAAAAATAATTATTTATGTATATATAAATTTGTGATTATAAAACTGGTCTTATATGTCTCTGTAGTTTCGTTCGGTTTTAAAATATTTTAACATTTGGGTAAACAGAAAAAGTAAGTACATTAATTTTTTTATTATTTAACTTATAAATGTAAAGAGACCACTTTCATAATCATTTATATGTGTATATAATATTACCTGCCAAGTACCAAATCCCAATATTGGCATCTGTTGTCCATTTGGTAAAGATATGCATTTTTTTGTTTTCATGTTTAGATTCCTTAGTTATAATTATATTATAAAACACAATATCCTTATTGAATAAAAGAAATAAATAGTATCTTATGGCTGTTCTCAAAGGAAGAAGAAGTTATACTGTTAAGAAGTATTTAGTACTTTTGATACCTTACTATGTCCCCCACCATAAGTAAATGAGTTGTTCTGCCTTTTACTTCTACCAGAGAATACTGTCCTTGTATTTCAAGTAAAAAATAAATATTACATTAACTTCTAATCTAGAATAGTTGTATAAATTATTCACTAATAATATAATATATATTTATCTTTATACTGTGGACTCTTATGTTGTTGAAAAATATTCAGATATGTGACAAATATGAAAGAAATATACAAACAATATGCTAACATTAAATTTAGAATTTTCAAGTAAAGTATTTATGAATGATTTATCAGTTGTTTTATTTTTCATAATTCGCGTTACAATGTAGAAAAATTGTTTCATCGAGATTTTTAATTGTAAAATGATGTTTATTTGAAAAAATTAATTTATAAGCAAAAAATAATTTGTCCACATCTTGTGTGATTTACTCCAATATAGTACTAGAATATTTTCTGGTTTAAATAATCTAATTTATATATTATTTGAAATTTTTATTTTTATTTACGATTATTATTACATTAACAAAACAACTTTATACACCTCTATATTTCAATTATTTATTTTTTAAATTTATTGCGTTAAACGTTTTTTCTTTTAATCATTTATTGCGTTCTTATCGTAGAAAAACTTACTGAGAGATATGTTAACGTTATTATCTTTTAAAAAATTCTAAGATAATGGAGATATGAATCAGAGAATATAGAATAACTGCGACATTGCAAATTATTTCATTGCTACATTTACAACTAAAAAAAAACCAAGCATGTATTCTATGCAATAATTTTATGTATATAAACATGGAGGAACTTTCTCTGACCCTGATGGAAGTATGTGTGTCAGAAAAGAATATTTTCTGTATCATTGGTTTTACAAGAAACTTACTTATTTATATAATTATGCATAGACTAAAGACATTATTATTCGATGATGAAAATATGTATTTTAATTAGATTTATATAAATAACTAAACCTGCATATATATATACAATCTTGCTTTATTTTGCCAGGGCATTAAACTCAAATTAGGTCATACACCTGGTGTTTCACGTTTTATTCTGAAATATGCATTATCCTATTTATATTCAATTTTCGTTGTATAAATATAAATGTAAAGATTTTTTACATACGCATTTATTATTATTTTTTCTTTAATAATAGAATAGCGTGAGAAATATAGTATATTAAATATAACAAAAAAGTAGAACAATCACGTAAAGTTGACGAGCTAATTATCTCATTTTTGATTTATATAAAATGAAATGAATGTAATTAACATGAATGTAATAAATATTTATTTATGTATAATTATTGAAATAATTAAATTTATTTCCAGATTTGATCTCATGTATATCTGTATAAATTGTGGAACTGAAACAGAAGAACTTTATAGACGATACTGTCCAAGCGTTCTTAAAGTTTTGAAATGCGTCAGTTTGTATATTCTTATTTGTATGTTTACACAATATATTTTTTTATCTTTTAATTCTATATTTTATTGCAGGTAAAGTGTGGATTATTAGCTGACAAATATATCGAATATGATCCTGTTATTGTATTCGTTGACCTTATTTTATTGGAGAAACAAGCCTATCAACACCTTTTATATAACAGTAATTTTAAATCATATTGGAAGCTGATGGTAATGTTATGGTTGGCTGAAGCTTTCAGAGTATGGTCTTTTTGTGAATCTATTAATAGTCAAAAAAGCAATCAAGTTCTAGAAAACAGAGATATGTTTCAAGGAGACTGTAATTTTTATATCCTTTTATTGCGAACTGCCGTTACATTGACAGCATTTATTGCCACTGTAATTATAGTTACTGAAATACGTTGGCTAATTAATGGGAAAAGGCCACACAAGTATAATGCCAAAGATTTAACTAGAGCACTTATTGTGGGAGGATGTTCTAAATTGTTAGGATTATTAGCTATTATATGGAAACCAATAGAATTAGATCTACATTACATATTTGTTCAGGGCTATACAGTTTTATGCCTTATGACAGCGTATTCAGGTAAATGTGTATATGTTTATCAAAAATGATAGATAATATGTTAAATTGCACTGTAATGACCAGAAAGTTCTCATATTTAATTTATATATATATTATCAATAAATTCATGATTTATTGATTAATTTTAAATTATATTTGATATTATACATTATGTACCAGTATTTTTCAGCCTAATTGAATTATTCGTTACAGTTGTCTGTAAGACTGGAAAAAGTGGATCTTTGATTGGATTGATTGCTGGATTTTTGGTTTGCGATTACATTTCTAATTTTGTTTCTACATTGCCTCTCTGTCCAATGTTATTCTAATGTAAGGATCGATCTAATACTAACAGATTTTGATGCTCAGGCATCTTTGACAGGAAGAATACTCCATCCTACCACTAATCTATCAAATCCGCAAGAAAAAAAGTTACAAATACTACTGCTATCTTCTGCCCATGCTACTGAACAGACCATTCTGCGATGACCCTAGAATAATAATTTTAATAATATATTATTATTATTATTATTATTACTACTATATTTTACGAGAGTTACGTTTTATACAAACTTTATAATTTTGTATTAGTTTGCGATATAAATAAGTATAAATGATATATGTAACTATTGAATAGTATTATTGTAGTTAGATCACATTTTTTCTAAATAATTTTAATATTTACCTGTCTACTAGTCCTTGGTAATCTTGCTAAACGTTGTCCAGTTAAATCAAATAAACGTATTTGTCTATTGTCATGTGGTATAGCTACAACTCCTATACTTGAAACAGCCAATCTATTAGCAGCACTATCACCGCGAATTGTCGCTAAAGGACTTCTTATATTACGTAGTTCCCATACTTTAACACTTCTATCGTCAGACCCTGATACAATTTTATCCTCTCGTGTAAAAACTGCCGAAGTTACTGTTCTATATCAAGAATATACATTGGTAGATACTAAATATGAATGAATAACATTATGAAAAATTATTGCACTTACTCTGTGTGACCTTGAAAAACAGATACAGAATGTATAGGTTCTCTAAAATCCCACAAACGAAATGTACTATCCCGACTTGATGTGACACATAATCTTTGCATATAATGAGTAGACACATGTGACAGTTCTTGATCATGTCCACAAAGAGTATGAATTATTTCTCCAGTTTCTGTATCATATAAATTAGCAGTTCTATCCCAGGATGCTGTAACTATTTGTTCAGCACCAGGTAGCCAATCGGCTGCCATGACTACACCCATATGACCTACAAGTTCTCTTATTGGAGTTCGTAAAGTAGGGGGTTCCTCTAGTTCCTCATTGTTGCTAATAATGCTGCTCGCAGCTGTTCTTTCTGCACCCATCGTTGAAAGTTCTTCCATGGATGGTACTCTTTTAGGTAAATCCCAATCAACCGCTGCTTGCCATACATGAGCAGAGCCATCTCCACTTGCCGTTAAAGCAAGATCTCTAGTTGGATGAAATCTCACAGAATTTACAGAACCATTGTGACCTATATATTGTAGCAAACATCGTCCAGAATCTGATGCCCAAACTCGTGCCGTATGATCTGCAGATGCAGTTGCTATAATTGGTTGACCCAATCTACCTACTGAAACTTCCCATACGCCATCTCTATGACCAACATATTCTTTTTGCAGAGTACAGGACATCGTTGGATTTTTAAAGCTTGATACAATTTTACTGGTTTGAGCTTTAAGTTTGTGTGAAGTCTTTATTTTCTGGGCAGACGAGCTAACCATAGCTGTAATGATTTAATTTAATATTAATTAAGAATATTATACTATTAAATAGTAGTTATACTGCTATAGTTTGATATTGATAAATACGATAAATGAATTGATTACATTTTTGTTTGGAAAGTGTTTTTGTATCTGGGTAGTCTGCAATATCTCCTGGAGGTAGGCTGCGTTCTCCAGAGCCATAGCATTCTCTTTCCAATCGATCATTCAATATATCTATTTTTTCCTGTACTGTTTTAAAAATGTTTAATATATAAATATTTTTTATAAATTAGATAATACTTTCTATTGGATTGCACTGAGTATATATATATATATATACTTAGTTCATTAAAACTTAACAATTATATGTTTACTTCTACTGAACAATACTATTTACAATACAAATTGTGCAAAGATAACTACGACCTACTCTCTAACTGGTTTATAATAACTTTTCTTTCTAATATTTCTCTAATACAAATTGATATATATATATATATATATATATGTTTTACATCCATGCCTTCAATAGTAAGATTCCCCATAATGCGAACACCAAAAGTGTGCAGTGCGATACACATTACAATATTGATATACTCCTGATATTTCTGCGAAATATATTAATGATAATTTAATAATTCCAGCGCAACCCAACAGATAAGATTAAATCTAAGATGCCGTAGAACCTTACATCCAAGATTTTCTGTGCAGAGCATCTCAAATTCTTTCTCAATTTGTTGAAATAGATCAAATAATCGACAACGCAGTGCGGGTGGTATAGGACTTTCCTCGATATCTGATCGAAAGCTTACATAGTGCAGTGCTAGAGGCTGTAATGGTGTAGAGCCACTTTGACTTTGTTGTGACTGCAATTCTGTATCTGTGCTGCTTTGAACACGAGGTATTGAGATTCTTTTGGTTTTCCCGCTTGCTTTGTTAGCGCTTGTTACAGATGGTTCTCCGGGCATGGTTCACAGATTAATGTTAATGCAAAATAGATTGTGCAAATAGTTTTATTCTAAAAAGATAAGTTATCCTGTTCTTTCTCTTTTTCTAGAAAGCTTTTTTTATAAATTCTGTACATGTATAGTCCGTAAAATAAGTCACACTAGTTATTTGTCAGTTATTATTAAATGTGCATATAATAAATAACAGAAAAAAGATAAAAGAAATGATTTGGAAGAAAAAGAAGATTGGACATGTACAACGTTTAATAAATTAAAGAAAATCTTTTGACATAGATAGCAACCTCAAATAAAAATTTCAATTGGAAATGAGCTCAATTTTCATACACATTAACAACATATCTCAAGTTTAAGAGATTATCATACAGCTACACACAATACATGTAATTGAATTCATGCTATGAGAATGAGGTGTGTGTACGTTTGCGTGTTATGATGTGTTGTGTATGTTTTTGACAGCGGCATTTTAATTTTGATTCTCACTTACGCCACGGTATAATACAATCAAATATATGTATATATTTAATCAAAGCTCAAACTTATTGAGTGAGCTTCTCTTTGAATGAAACAATCTTTTACAAGTATATCCTTGAAAAATCATTGATTCAACCTAGAAGTAGATAGAATGCACGAAATAAATTGCAATAAGTTTAGCATTTTAAAAACACGATTTAACCGGTTGCCATATTTTTTTCTTTAGATATATTACTAATTTAGAAACACTTATATTCATATAAATTTATATACAATATGATCGAGAGTTATAAGACAGCAATACTTCTGCGAAAGGGAATTCCATTTTTAATGACTAGAAATTAAAAATGGCAGCATTGCTTTTACCAGTGCATGTATCGGTAGTTCTAAACTCCATACAGATGAGCACGAATTGGGAATGGATTGACTGATACGAGCTTTAATATTATTACGCATACGCAAGCTAACAAATTTGGTTAGAAACGTTTTTTTATTCGATGACTTAAAATTGTTGTTTCATTTAAAGAAAATAACGTTTTGATTGAAAATATAATAAACAGGAGGACGAACGCAATGCTTTAGAAATGTACAAAAATGACGGGACAGATTTTTGCCACTAGAGCGCGTTAGTGTGACTAGGATCAGATTTTTAAAACCTAGTTCATTGTCGCGGGAATGAAATTATTCACGCGTTAAAGCAATAAGAAAATTTTTTTTATTATTTTACAATTATTTCCAAGATATTATCGTCAACTTGTTATGTAAATCTATTCAATTTCATCTTACCTAGTCGCAGTTGAGTAAAGGATGGAAAACTAAATTAAATAAGTCCAATTAAAAGTAAATTGTAATTTATTATCGTAAATTGCACTTTTTACAAGACTAGAAATTTCTCTAGCATAAGTAGAGTTAAAAAACAATAAATAATAGATTTAATAAGAATAATAAGTTCATTAATAATTTATGACAGTTTAGAGTATTTACGAAGTTTTTTGTTTTCAACTTCCGATTGTTTAAAGTACGATCCTTGACTCTTCCACTTATACACTCATGAACTATACATTTCTTTACCATTTTGAAATAAATATTACTTTTTATAAATTAAAAAAACATTAATACAATTGCTAATGATGCAGTATTGTCAACAATTGTCAATGAAAAATAAGACGTCATAAACCTGACTTCAGCGAACATAACGAAACCTAGCGGCGTATTTCCGAAAATAATCTTTTTTTTCTTTACATTCATATTTGCTAGTTATTTTCCTATGTCGTTCGCCCTCCTGTTATCTGACTCCGTGATATAGTACATGAAGTAAATATTCTTACATTGTTTATATGACATTCATTCTATAAACATATAAAAAAAAACAAAAAAGGAAGGTCTTTTAAGTGTCTTCAAGAAGAATTTATTTTTGAATAAACCTATTTGTTATAAAATGGTTGATGACAATAATGTATTATTTGTTAGAGGAAATGTAAATATATATATATTTTATATCATTTTCTTAAACTTAATCATAATTAGATATTTATAATTAGAATTGTGGTAAATGTAACTTTGTTTGTAGATAATTTTTGTTTTTTATTCATATTTAATAAAATTAATTCTTTGCAATAACTTCAACACAATGGTATCATTAATATTGAAATTTTTGAATTTTCTAGGAAAATGACAATGAATTTATTTGGGATGATGCAGCATTAATAAAAGCATACGACAGAGCTATAAATCTAGCTAAGGAAGAAGTTGCTATGCGAATTGGTATCGATTATCCATGTACAACTTCCAAATCAAAAGTTCCACAACAGAAACAATCTCGTACTACATATAAACAGAAAAAGGTTGTAGATTAAAATGATAATTATTATATCATGACTTAGTATAAAATACTAAATGATTATTTTTTTAATAGAAATGGTGTGTTGGGTCTCCGTGTCGTGCTGTCTATTCAGAAGATGGTGAAATTTACGAAGCTATTATAACTAAAATTTATGACAATTACGGAACATGTATTGTCAAATTTATAGGTAATTAATATAGGTTTTATAATATTAGAATTTTATTTTCATTGAAATATTTTCTATGATAGACAATAGATTCTACTTTATGTTATTATTAAATTCATTTGGTTTCAGGTTATGGTAATAGCGAAAAGGTAGAATTAAGTAGTCTTTTAGAATCAGAAGGATTACAAAGTCAAATTGCTCAGCAGAAGAATGCATTAGCAGAAAAATGTAATGAAGAAAGTATGGATCAGAGTGAGTCAGGTTGTTCTGATTGTAAGGCTAAAAGTGTTAATAGCACCGTTGATGAAAAGATGGAATTTGATTCTGAACAGAGAGAACCTAAAATTTATATCGATTCAGGTCCATCGGTTAATCCTTTCTTAAATATGATGCCTCCTGCACCTCCTTTACCACCTCAATTAATGGCTAAGTAAATAGCTTTTAATGATCTATGCTTATAAAGCATTTTTTCTTATTTTCGTGCATGGAATACGCTGATATTGTTTGACTGAGAAAATCTCAGACATCCTGTATATACATAAGATTAAAAATTGATATGTATGTATTTAATGATTTATTATCGTTTCTAGGCTACCAGAAAATGATGCAGATGCTCTTTCCAGTATGTTGATGTCATGGTATATCAGTGGATTTCATACAGGTATTAAATATTACATTTAAATATACATTTATGTGATTTATTTGTAAATTAAAAAAATCTTATAAAATTAAGTATAGAAAATTTCTTTGATAGGATACTACCACGGTTTGAAACACGCTAAGGACAATAATCTGAAAAGAAAGAATTGACTTTATAAGAGAAAGAACACACAAGTAATATTATCACTTATAAAATATAATAATTTTATCACTTTTAATATTCAATATGCATTGTATTACTATCAATGATAACAAAAAAAAATTAGTTTCTCATAACTGAAACATAATTATTTAATATTCGATGATAGTTGTTGTAAATATGTATATATGTATATTGATTTACCTAAATTGTAAATGTCAAATTTCGCAAGTAGAAAAGCCGAAATTTGTATTCCATTGTATATATCGCGGTTTCATGTTTTTTACAATGGGTTTTACGAATACCATTGCATCTACGAGATGCGTTACGTTGATTATTAGACCGTTGCTTTGTACATCTTCCGGTATAATTTTCTTCTCTTCAAGAGATTGAAGAATGGGTCGCAATTGATTCATCCATGCTTCTTTGCAAAGTAATTTTAGGTCGGCGCATGAATAACCCTCTGTATATTTTAAAAGTGATATGAACTCCTCCGTTACATGTAGTTTGCTTTCTACGTACGATTGTAAAATTTCTAAGCGACTCTCGTAGTCCGGCAGATCGACAAAAATACGTTTCTCTAATCGTCTTAACAAAGCAGCATCTAAATTCCTACATTTACATTATTATAAATATGAGAATGATATAGTATAATTATATATAAGCTAGTGATTAGGTAAGTGGTCTGACAATAAGTCATTTGAGATATTAAAAGGCAGTTTATCTTACACGTTATTTTTCAAATTTTGTATTATAAACAAAGAAATTAATTTTTACAAGAACAAATATAATTATTTTTTTTCTATTTATTTACTATGGAAAATTAATTTTTATATAATACAAATTTTGACACAACCCTTAAAATGACAAAAAGTTAGTTAAACATAGTATGAATTCCATAATTTTGTAATACCTATTTTATAAAAAAATTATTAACTCATAGAATATAGTTAACTGTCTAGCCACGTTAAATTACTAGTTCCCGTTAGATCACTACAGTTAAGCAACGTGGGCACGGTTAGTAACATGAATGAATGACCCATTCGGAGAAATAAAAACCGTGTGCTGTTTACTTTAAAAAGGCGGAAAAAAGATGTGTCCTCTTTGGTAATATTGGATAAGTATGAGAAGGTGTTCGTAAAGAAATGACTCGAACTCTTAAAAGAAAGATTGAGAAGAGACCAACTCATAGAATAACTCTTATATTATATCATTATAATAATTATTTGGTCATAGTTTTATTTTTATATTTATTATGCCACTTATTATTAACTAACACAAGCCGTTAAAAAATAGTATAAAAGCTACTCCAAAAAAATCAAAATTTTAGAATTAAATTTGTTTAATTTCATATTATCGAGGATTGATAATTTTTTGTATAACTTGGTGCAATTAGACCACTTTCATAATCACTACTTCATTTATATATTATTCTTCTTCAATACATTACCACGGTACATTCGTAGCAGCTAAAAGAGTAACATTCACATTCTCCGTAGATAATAATCCATCTAATCTTGCAAGAAGTTCTGCCCTAAATCGTCTAGCAGGTTCAGAGTTCATCGAAGAATAATCACCGGTATTGTTCGTGGTCGTCCAATCAATTTCATCGATAAATATTATTGTTGGAGCATAAAATCTTGCGAGATCGGTAAGGACCTATAAATTCATATATATACACACATACATATGCATATAAAAAATATAATATGTTTCTAATAATTAACGTATACATACTCTAACGTATTTTTCTGAATCACCTCTCCATTTACTAATTAAAGAGCTCGACGTAATATTAAAGAAGGTAGCACGACATTCAGTTGCCACTGCTTTAGCAAGCATAGTTTTACCTGTTAATGATCGATTTTTTTTATTATTTATTTATATTTATCGTCCGATTTTTTTTCTTTTTCCCATTTTTTATTATCGTTATCATATACCTGTGCCTGGTGGACCATACAATAACACACCTTTCCAGGAACCAAGTTTTTCACCAAATAAAGCAGGATATTTGATTGGGTAGACAGTTGCTTCTTTTAATAACATTTTGCATTTATTTAAACCTTTGATATCCTCCCAATGAACGTTTAAATTTCTCAATACTATTTCCTATTTATTTTAAATTGATTTTTATTTTTTTATTAAGATATAAATCAAAATACTAAGAGTTTATAAATGATGGATAAAATTAAGATTGTCAATGAATGAATGGGTGTCTAGAAGAACGATATATGTTATATTTAATACAAATTTTAGGTAAATATAAAAACAACTCATTGAACGCTACAGTAATGAAAGAAGTAATATTTCATTCTAAACAAATATAAAATATAATTCAATTATTATTAAAGGTAATATACGCACTTCTTTCAATCACCGATTCAATCATCTATTCAAATAATAATTTGATATATATATATATATATATATATATATATATATATATATATATATATATATATATATATATATATATAAACATTCTTAATATTACCCATCATTTATAAATATTCTATAAATACAAATATATGCATAATAAAATAGAATTAAGTATAATTAGAAGAATGTTCATGTTTACTTACTTTAGAAATAACTTCAGCGATTTCTCTCCATTCCGAACCAGACGGATATAGATCTCCGATAGGCTTTAATGTTCTTTCATTATCGGAAATAAAGTCAGGGGCAATCGATTTTGAATGGACGTTTTCCGAACGTGGAAAAATAGGCATTACAGTGATGCCGAAATTTGATTCCTCAATGGTTAATCCATTTGTTGTTGTTGACTTCGACGATGGAACTTTATTCTTCCATGCTCCACTTTCATCTTCGGATTTGGAATAAACCTTTCCACTACCATCTCCTCTGTCTCTTTTATTAACCCTGAAAGAAAAAAACAAACAAAAAAAGTTAGATTAATTTTTTAACGTTTCTTAAAATGTTTTTTCTATGTACAAATCATAAATGTTGTTTTACGTGTTGTGAAGATAATTGGTGTTACCAGTTGACTCAATTTTTTTACATAATTTTGGATACTTATTGAATCTCGCATAATGGTAATTTGAATATTCCATTAAAATGATTTCCAGATCGACATTATCGCAAATTTGAATATCACGGGACAATTGGGCTTCTTTCGAAAGAACATCAACGGAATTGGTGTATCTGAAAGATATTAAATGTTGTTTTATTTATTTATTTCTGAAATTTTTACGTAAATAAAATAAAAAATATGTTTTATTTATTATATGTTTATGCAGTGCATTAAATTTAAATAAATACGTTTACCCTTGTTCTCCTAAAAATGCGGCTACGAGGTATAGAAGATTTCTACGTCGCTCTTGGGCACGTTTCTCCTCCTGATTATAAATTAATAAATTCATTAAATTAAAAATCTTAAGCCTCCCCATTTTTTTTCGTTCACGCATTCAAACACAGGTGTGGTAAACATTACAGTTTTTATACCGATTGCATAACAATGCACGTAGGTAGTAACATTTTTTTATTGAAATAATCAAGATATAATATATTACTACATATTTATAAATTAATTTGACCATAAATCAAATTAAATTATGTTATTATTTTTTTTTAATAAATATTCTTAGCTTTTATTTTTTATTGCATTAAATTAAAAAATAAAAGACACTTATTAAGATTGAAATTGAAAAGATAAATGTGGGATTCGTTGACAGAAAATAAATTCAGTTAAATATTTCCAACCATTTTAGTTATCCCTAAATTATCGAGTGAGATATATATTTTCTATTTTAAGAATATAAATGGAATCTTGAATGAGTAAACGTCAGGTCTCTCATCGATCTAATTCGAATCGAGTTAAATGGAAACACGTGGCATGTTCATTCATTGGTCGAGGTTCATTGTACAGTTTTTAACCGATTTAAAAGCGATTGTGCGCCTAATACACGTCGTAATTCAGAAAATCTATAAGAATAGTATAGTATAAAACTGGGTTTTTCTAACTGTTCCCTTTAACGACTTTATTTGCTTCAGCAAATATTTTCGTGACCCTGGGCATAAACTCAATACTATTTTTTCTTTCACTATCATAAACATCAAAAATACTGTATGTGTAGTGTTGACAAGTTAGTTTTGAATTAATTTTCTGTCTGCGCGTTTAGGAATTTCGTAGTTTTGCTCAAGTTTCTCTAATCTTTAAATTTATTTAAGTGACCCCCCCATGGGGGGTCATCTCATATGGGGTCGCGAACCACACTTTGAAAAGTACTGATATAGAATATGTTATAGAATATTAGATAAATAACCAAATGCTACATAAATAAATTAATTCATAATTAATTCCAACAAATATGAATCCATATAAATGCTAATCAAAAACAAAAGAAAATAATAATTTTCAAATGTAGCCTAAGATCAGAAATGTTACCTTTTCCCTTGTCAGCTGTGTCATGCGATTAGCGGTTGCGTTCAATGACAACAATTCACTGCTCATCATCGGACACTTTGTTTACTTAATAGAAAAGTACCGAATAAATATACTAATTAAAGCACGAAAAAGAAAGAAAGAAAAAATGAATAAGAGAGACAAAGAGAAAAATTAAAAGATTTTGTTGAAGTTTCGTGCTTGGTTGGTTGTTTGGAAAAGGACAGGTTCGATTCGTTGCTATGACAATTTTGATGCGGTGTCAAAAGAACAATAAGAGGTCTATAGAATGAGGTAAAGTGTTATATACATATAAAGTGTGCATACATACACATAAGTAGATAAAAAGGGAGGTGGAAACATAAAGATATTACAGATAGAGGAACAAACTATAGGCGGTTGTGTAAGTGGAAATGTCTCTGCATGAATATAGCAGCAAAAAACGAAAGGTTGATGTTGTCTCTCTCTACTCATGCGGTACAATATATATATATATATATATATATATATATATATATATATATATCACATATAATATAACGCAAGAAAGAACAACAGCTCTCAAGTTAGAAAGAGACGACATCAACCTCCTATCTTCTATCTCTTTTTATTTCGCCGACAGGTTTTATGCTGGCTTGTTTGCTCTATGTGTAGTATATCTATGGATGGAAAGGAATCGAAGGAGAAATAGACGGTGCATATCATATTTATTATGATATGGAACTGGATCAGTTACACATAGATATGCATATGTGTGTATGTGTGTGTGTATGCCTGTATGCATTCGTCGCACTGTTTATTAAGCAAGCACATAAAAAAAGGGAATGTGCTATTTGAGAATTAAATTTATTCATACAATTTGAAACAATAATTTTACATATATCTCATAGGAAACAGGAAATTGCTGTAGTTATTTTTAGTTCAGAATGGTGAATTTAATTTTAATTACTTTTAACGAGATTAGATTATATACGTTTCTCACGATATTTATCGGTTATGAAACTTGTATTAGTATGTTTTATGATATATATGCAGGTATAATAAAACAAAGTGTACTTCGTAGGTTACTTCTCGAACGTTTCTATACAATAATTTATTTTAATATTTCTATATAATATCTTATTATATTAATATTTGAATATTTGTTTTATATAAATAAAACCTATAAATTAACATAATTATCTATATAAGTAAACAATTTAACATAAGGTCCAATACTCCTACAATTTCATTCACGCCCTTCATGTATATGGGGCATTCCACGCCAAATCGGACGGTTTTTAACATTTTTATTTTTGATTTCCGCGATTTTTTTGATATCTTTTAGTACCCATCGAAAAACCCTTCTTCCTAAATTTTGGCATTTTTTTGATCATCCGTTCCAAAGATATCGAATTTTCAAAAAAAAAACAGCTCTTTCTGTGGTTTTTAGCCCGTAACTTTTTTAAAACTCATCCAAATGAAAATTACCATTCTACATAAAAGTTTTGTTTTTCAATGTACTTTTCGAAAAAAAAATTCAAAAAAATTATGTAAAGTGTCTTAATACGTAATTTTCGATTTTTAAACTTTAAACAAAAATAAGAAAAGTCTTGATTTATTTTCGTTATTTTTTGAGAAATTTTGGCAGTCTATTATCCAATACAATTTTCTGTAATGAAATAGCTTTTTTATGTGGATAAAAGCATTAAAAAAATTCATTTCAAATTTAAAAAATCATTTCATGATTTTTTCACGTAGTGGCGCTACTGACTATTTCCTTTTACTGTTACCCTTTTTTCTCATTAATAGTCATATTGATTTTATATCTGTATCAAAACCTCTTTTGTTATTGTTTACTACTAAATGTCCACCAGTATATTTTGTGTATTTTAATTTGTTGCTTATTTTTGTTAATTATTAATCTAAATCAGTAGTTATGACTTTACTATTGTTATTATAATTAAAAAATATGTAAAGTGTCTCAAAATACATTAAAAGAGAGAAATAAATGACAAAATTTAATAAAATAAAAAAAAATTTTTTTTTAATTTTCAAAAATCGAAAAAAAATAGTAGTTATCGAAGGTCCACGACCAGACCGGCCTAAAAAGTTGTGGAGTTAGTAGTATTTAGCTGTAACAAATTTTGAAGAAAATCAAAATATGCACTCAATTTAAAAAATGCAATTTAAAGTTTAAAAATCGAAAATTACGTATTAAGACACTTTACATAATTTTTTTGAATTTTTTTTCGAAAAGTACATTGAAAAACAAAACTTTTATGTAGAATGGTAATTTTCATTTGGATGAGTTTTAAAAAAGTTACGGGCTAAAAACCACAGAAAGAGCTGTTTTTTTTTTGAAAATTCGATATCTTTGGAACGAATGATAAAAAAAAAATGCCAAAATTTAGGAGGAACGATTTTTCGATGGGTACTAAAAGATATCAAAAAAATGGCGGAAATCAAAAATAAAAATTTTTAAAACCGTCCGATTTTGCGTGGAATGCCCCATATACTTCTTTATTAACATCTTCCATAATTTTCTCAAAATACCATGCACACACACACAACACACACAAATAAATTGATAAAGTCAGTAGAACCTTTAACATTATTCCTTCAATCGTGATGGACTTATTTCATACCTATATACACAACTAATTATTATCCGACTCTTTTATACTACTTATTTAACTGTCGATCGAGTAAACTTACATATTTACGCACACATGTTCATTTTGACCAATGCTAGGATCTTCCATTTCACACTAATACACGAATTAACACACCATAAATGCATACTGTCCTGTAATCTTCTATAACAAAGAGAATAACGAATGGTCGATCATCGAGGTATACATACAGCATAATAAAAGCGAAATAACACTTATTTTTTATGACACGAATATATTTGGACACAATTTATTTTTTGTAGCTTTTTCGTTCTAATAAGAAATTAATTAAACCACCTAGAAGTTTCTTTTTGTTTACAATTATAACTGTGTTGATGAAACACTCAATGAAGGATCGTGAATTAGATTAGATTGAAAATTAATAGATATCATAGGTATTATTAGGGATAATGGGACGTATATGGCAAAAATACTTATTTTGATGTATGCTAACTGGTCTTTTCTATAAAAAAAGGGTAAATCATACCGGAAAATTGCTAAATTATTAAATAATAACAAGAATACAGTAGCAAAATAGAATAAAAAGTATTACATAGAAAGTATTTGAAAACTCCTTACTGTCCAAGATAAACATAAGATTGTCAGGAAAACAAACCAAGATCTTGGATTGAGTACATTGAAATGGATCATGCAGTTTTAGAACAAAAAAGCTACAAAAGATAAGTGTGTTCGTATATTGCTATATAGATAATTGTGTTAATTAAATAAATAAGATCTATGTTTCTGAAAACTGTAATGAGTGTACTAATTGATAAAAAAAAATCCAAAAAGTCTTCGACTCAACTGTAAGTATACAAGACAATCATTTTTAAACAGCCATAATGTTCAAATATTTAAGCGATTTATTGTATGCATTATACATAAGAATATTGACAATGAAAAATAAATAGAGGGTTTATTCAACATCAATCATTTTGCTACTGAAAGTGCGCTGAAGAATATTGAAAAATGAAGTTTTCTTGTAAAGTAAAATGAAGAGGATAATGTAGGAAAGATAAAGGTTTATATACATAGATGTATATCTTTATAATACATTTATGTATAAAGAACAGAGGAGAAAAATTTTCTGAAAAATTTCTTGTAATTAAATTTTAATATTTTTCAAAGTATTTTTGATTTATTTTAATTAGTTATTTTTAAAGGTAGTAGCTGTTGAATTTTAATCAAATTACGAATCGAATAAAAAGAAAGAATAAATATTTTATTTAGAAAATTTCGCAATATACCAAATGTATCATATAATAATATTAACACTAGAAATATTTATTATTATTAATTTTGATTTTAATTTGTACAAAAGTTAGATGATATACCCTGTCTTTGATCTATAATATTTTTTTTATCATAATTTTTTTTGTCTTTTCTTTTCTTCTTCTTCTTTTTTTCCTCTTTTATTTTAACGAAGACAGGTATATACGTAATAACGATAATCAATTATAGTTCCTTAATCCATTAAAAAATTAGTTCGAGGAGATATTGAATATTTAAATAAGTTGTGTTGCATCACTTCGATGGACTCTAACTTGGTTTTCTACGTCAATTATTTGAGAAGTACTTTCCATCGATACGTAATATAATCATGGAAGATCACCGTTGCATAATGGAACACGATTTATGTATATATGTATGTGCAACGTATATATGCATATAGTATATATAGATGTATTCATTCAACTTGCTATACACGATTTATGGGCGCCATATGATGCTGATTTAACTTTTACGTCTAATTGTAAAACACAATATGTGCGTTAGAAATTGCTGGACATTCGAAATCCAATATTGCTCGACAACACTTCAAATAAAATGTGAACGTTTAAAAAAAAAAAAAAATAATAATAATAAATTTTTTTTTTTATTGGATGTCAGAGGTTGGGCCAACCCCAGAGTGACCCATCTGAGCCTGCAGAGGCAACCACCCGGGCACTTTTCACTTAAGTATGCTTCCAGGTGGTCCCTTTATTTCTTCGCCCTTTTTCAGGCGCCGACCTTGCATTTAGCGTCTCCCTACATCTCCCCGTTGGGAAGTTCAGGAAGTTCGTTACTCGCGCTTTGTTTAGGGTTAGCGTAAGGTAGCGTAGGTTAGCGTCTATCTTGACATTCTCTATATGCCTATGTAGGCATCGCACCCTACGTCCCCCACTTCGGAGGTTCAGGTGTGAAAGGCCCACGCATTTTTTCTTGGCCGAGGTTGGGTCGCCCTTCCTTTTCTCTCTTCTTCTTTTTTTTAAGCACTGCCTCCACAAAGGTGGCAACATTCGTCCACTTTTCCTCGCTCTCCAACATGTGCATCACAGTGTTGTCAGGCGTAATGGATCCTATCTGCTCTTCCAGCCTTCTTCTTTCTTCTGTCCATATCGTGCATTCGAAAAATGAGTGCAGGGCATCGTCGTTTTCCGCACCACAAAGGCATTTTGGCTCCGTGCGTTTCCTCATCTTGTGGAGGTAAGCGCCGAACAGACCGTGGCCCGTCAGAAACTGGGTCAGGTAGTAGTTGACGTCACCGAGTTTTCTATTTACCCAGGAAGAGATCCGAGGTATCAGTCTCTTCGTCCATTTTACAGTATCTCCGCTCGACCATCTGGCCTGCCAGGCTGCCAGTGTGTTTTCCCTTGCTTGTGCTCGGGCCTCCGCCTCACCGAATGCTGTTCTGTTGAGGTATATAGATCTTCTCTCCTTGACCTGTAGATGAAAGGGTATGGTCCCTGCCACCACGAGGACTACGGTCTTTGGTACCGTTCGGTATGCACTCGCTACCTTGAGCGCGCCTCTTCTTTGTACGGCGTTAATGCGTTTCCGGTAGCACTCAAATCGCATTGCATCCGCCCAAATCTCCGCTCCATAGAGGATGATACTTTCCGCCGTTCGCATCAGTAGCCACCTTACTGATGGACGAGGTCCTCTTACATTTGCCATGATTCAGCTGAGATGCGTCGTAACTGTTGCCGCCTTTTCTGCTTTTATCCTGAGGTACTCTCCGTAGTTCAGCTTGGTGTCCAGGTGAATATCAAGGTACTTCACTACTGGTTTGGTCGTTAGCTGCGTGCCCCCGTCAGTCAACGGCACTTCTTTGGGGAGATGTTTCTTTGTTAATATTCCCACTTCTGTCTTCGTTGCTGCTATTTCAAGGCCGCGTTGGTTCATCCACCTTTCTACTCGCGTTAGCACTCGATTCAGCTTAGCTTCCGCGAGTTGCATCGTTCTTGCGGTGACGATGGCGTTTATGTCATCCGCGTATCCATTCAAAAAGGTACCTTCTGGCATTACCACTTGATGGAAAATCCTGTTGTACGAGAGATTCCAGAGTTCCGGGCCAAGCACTGAGCCCTGGGCAACGCCTGCTGTGAGTTCTCGTCGAACTTGTCCCTCTTCATTCTTGTATAGCAGGTAGCGGTCGTGGAGATAGTTCCCCAGGATTGCCAAAAGGTACTTCGGAGCTCGGAAGTCATGCTCTAGTGCATGCATGATGTTCTGCCATTTCACCGAATTAAACGCATGGTTCTAAATTCTTAAGGGCGCGTTGGAAAAGTTTCTTTTCGATCTTGTTGACATTCCACTTAGGTCTCTTCTTGGCTTTTGATTCGGTGTTGTTCGTTACTGGCCTGGCACCCAGGTCAAACCTAATGTACTGGTGATCGCTGCCGTTTTCGTTCTCCAGGACTTGCCAGTTTTCCATCTTCGAGAGCAGGCTTTCCGAGGAAAACGATACGTCGACGATGGTCTGTCTGTATCCTGTTCTCCTGTACGTTGTTGCTGTTCCTGTGTTCAGTACGGCGAGATTCTGCTTAGCTACCATATCCATAATGATGTCTCCTCTTCAGTCTGGTTCCGTTTCCCCCCACTCCACGGCTTGGGCATTAAAATCACCTGCCCCTATCATGCCTCCCCTTGTGTTGGCAATCACCTCCTCTAATTCATCGAGGGTGGTGCGGTGATCGTCTGCCGGGATGTTTGATGAAAGTCACTTCTGCAGAGGCTGCTGATGCAGCAGAGGGTACCTCTTATTGCCCTAGAATCGATGATTCAATGTAAATATGAATGCAAGAGTTATCTTAACTTTATCTGTTTATTTCTCCTATTCGCGTTTTTAAATAGGTTTCCCTCGCTGCGTCCAGACGATTCATCCGATCTTTACCAAAATTTGTACAGTAATACTAGATACACGTATCTAGGGAATGAACGAAAGGATTTTTTGATAAAATGCAAATTTTTTTTTTTTAATCGGCGATTTTGTTGCAAAAAATTCAAATTTTCGTAAAAAGTCCACTATTTTGAAAAAAATCAAAAAATGAAAATTTCCTTCCGTTCATTCTCTGCGCAAACATCTCAATTAAAAGAAAACACTCGGTTTTTTTGTTTGAGATGAACCAATTTTTGCCAGTGAGGGCAACCGCAAATCACCTTTTTTTTTGGACTCTTGGAAGAGTGGCCACAGACAACACAATTTACCATATTTTTACATACAAAAATTTATAAATATAGTTCAGATATATAACTTTCATATATCAAAACTTTGTATTGATATTATTAAAACCGGCTGTATAAAAAATTCACAAAAAAACACTTTTTTTTACTCTCTAAGGTGACGTGTCCCTTGAAGTACGTGGTGCCTCCACTGCTAACCCACACGTATCCCTTACCCTTTCCATGCGCAGATACCTGGAACCTGTTAGGGTCGGGGATCCAGATTGCCGCAGTATCTGCTTCGTCCTCGAAGTATTTGCCGGTTAGTTCTCTTCCGAGCCTATATTGCTCGCTGATGAGCATAATGTCAGGATCGTGGTCATTTTTTATCACTGCTAGCAATGAGTGAGCTACCCGGCTTCTGTGCATGTTTCCTTGCAGTATGCGTATCACCTTTTCTTCTTTTGAGCTCGCAGCTGCTCCATAAACACTCCGCAGGTCCCCGACTCTGCGATGTGCTTAAGATCCTTCGGTTTCTTCTTGGCTTTCTCACACAGGAAACACTTCGGCTCGTCAGTGCAATCCTTAGCCTTGCGGTTTAAGGATCCACACTTAAAGCAGGATTTGCTCCTGTCAATTCCCCTGCATATGTAGCTGTCGTGTCTGAAACTGAGGCACTTGAAGCATCTTCTTACAGCTGTGTAGAGTCTGATTCGGCAGTAAACCCATCCTACCTTAATTTTGCCGACCTTCAACAGCTCCTGCGCCTCCTGTTCCTCGATGTTCGTTACTGTGAGCACCTGGCCTTTTTTATTGGGTTGCGTAACCCTTGCCTCCAGAAAGCCGCGGTATGTGGGACGTCATGCTTAATCGCCTCTATTTAGACATTTAACGGTTCCTGTGTCGCCCAAGGCCGTTTTAAAGGCTTCCTCCAGCTCTGCTTTCCTTTCTGCATCTAGTCCTGCTATTTCGACTAGGGCGTCGCTACCTCTCGTTTTCCTGATGCTTTTGATTGTGGCGCCATATTCTTCCGGCTTAACGTTTTCTCTTGCCGCCTGTAGCACCTCGACAAAGGATTTTCCCTCTGTAGGCTTAAGGGTAATGGCCTCGTTTCTGGCCTTCTGTATGCCCTTGCTCTTTTTTCCCTTCTTTTTCTTCTTCTTTGGTGGCACCGTATGCCACTGCCCGGCTTCCGTAGCTGTTCTGAGAGGGCCGGGAGCCCCCTAGGCATCGATGGAGGCCCCACTAACTTCCGTCGCCTGCCTCCCTTGTGCCTCCGTCGTCTTTCGTTTCGGCTTCCTCTCTACCACAAGGTAAAATCGGTTCCCTCCGGCGGTCTCTTGGCCGGCGTGAGTTCCGAGCTTATACTCGTAGTTTCCCGTTTACGTTTCGTCTGTGTAGGGGTCTCACATTCCACGCCTTTGTTTCCGCCTGCCATCCCGAGCACATGCATTCTGTCGCATTCATGCCATGCCTCATCCGTGGCTTCTCTGATTTTGGCAATGTTGGTAGTGATCACGTTGCTGATGTTCTTCTGCACGCGCATTTTTTCCTCCATTTTCGCCAGGCATTCTCGTATCAGTTGTAACTGCTCCCTAATCCTAGTTTCGGCCGTCTCCGCTCCGGCCTGGGTCAATACAGACTTCTGTCTTGCACGTATATCCATGGTTTCTTTTCGTGCTATGGTTGGGGTCCCCGTGTTTTGTGATGCGTTTATACTGTTTCCTGTGTTTTGTATTTTCATTTTGTAATACGTTATCTCTCCTACCTCTTTTGTGTGTGTGTGTGTGTGTGTGTGTATGGTATTGGGATGGGGTACTAGAACCTCCCCGTTGCCTTGCCTCCGCCACAAACCGTTGCGCCGCGGATACCAGTGGCCTCACCAAGGCACCCCCGCTACTGCTGCATGGCCCCATCAGGGCGCCACCCTGCACTACAACAGTATGGGGATTTTTCGCTGGCTGATAGGGCAGCTAGGTCCACCTGACTCGGGGACCCGGGCCCCTGTACTATCCAGCGGCCCAGGAGCATCCAGCCTGGTTTTCTCGGGGTACCCTCTAGTGACCCGCCACGCAGCCGTCCGCCACGGAGGACGACGGGAGTATTCTAGTGTTATCACCCGGTGTTAACCCTTTCGCTACGGACGAATTCTACGGCGCGCTACTCCCGCGGGACGGGCCGCTGCGCCACAAGTGTGCACTTGCGGAAGAAGTGAAGTCGCCTGCCGAAACGATTCTTTTATACTGATGTTCATATTGCCAGTTAAAAATCTTAGAGTGTAAAACAAATGCTTAAAAATTGCGATAGGTTACCATGGAAATACATATAAGAATTATTCGTGCAAACGCACGAGTAACTATACTGACCGCCTGTATGTAGTGAGCATCAGACTTTGGGTGACTATAGTCACCGCCCGTACGTAGCGAACGTCAGGCGTTTGGTGATTATAGTCACCGCCCGTAGCGAAAGGGTTAAGTGATGTTTGTGTAATTGTTTGTGTATAGTGTATGTGTGTGCTTGTGTAGTCTGGTTTTGGTCCACCCCGAACGTATCGGTACCATCCATATCTGGAAGGCGTCCCCCTATCCGCCACCTGGGGAGGCGCCCGATACGGGTCCAGTAACCCAATACGGGAATAATAATAATAATAATAATAATAATAATAATAATAATAATAAAATAATGGATTTGTTGTCATTAAGGATATGATTATCGTTATAAAAATATTTTTATTAAATTTATTTCAAGTATTTGAATCATCGAAATTCTGATCAATTGAACATTAGATTCTATAGAAGAGATAATGTAATTTCAAATGCAGACATTTTTGCATTCAGATAAAAATAAATAAAAGAAGCAAGAAATATAGAAAGAAAAAAAGGATTCTACATCAGTCAGTTAAATCTGGTAAGCTAAGAAAGAGGACAAGAAAGATCTCGTATGAGTGTTCATAGAGACATACTACATTGATCCTATAAAAAGTGTCATTCTATATCGATGCCATAAAAGATGCATGAATGTTTATCTTTCTTCGATATGTCTCTCACTCGGGATAAGGATTCCGTTGGTATTGTCTTGACTATCTTTTCGCGAAATATTTTCATTACTTTTCTTTTATTTTTTTAAAATTCATTTTCGAATAACGTTTTTTTGCGAAGTTAGAAGATCCTTTAGAAGTTTAATAAAGAAACAAGAAAAAAATGAAAGAGGATAAGCTTGTAAAGCAAGTAAATACTTATCACGTTATTCATTTAATAGTTGTTTTAATTCTCCGTCTTTTTTATTTTTCATAAAGTACCCTCTCAACAACTCGCGTTTTCAAGTTCTTTATTTCAGGACACTTTTCTTTCCTTCATTGTATGTAGCGAACTTTCGATTCTTTTTCTACTTTTCTCTCACCGCACTCACTAACATCCTTTCCTTTTTTTTTCTTCTTTTACTTCTGCTTCCAAAACGTAACAATAATTTTTGGTATTGTTACTTTTTCTTCGTATGTGGTAGTAATGTAACTATAGCCTTGAGACATTTTTCTCAACTTTTTTCTTTTATATTTTTCTTTCTTTCTTTTCCATGACAATGTCATCAGACTTTAATCTACCCTTGAAGTGTCCAGTTTTGTTCTTAAGACAATTTTGTCGTACGTAAGAACAGATGATACGCGTACAATACGAAAGAAGATGGTATTTTTTAACGTTCAATTAGTTTCTTTTGTTCTATTTTTTATTTTGTCAATTAGTTTCGTTTAATTTGTTTTATTATTTAATAGGTAAGATTATGTGGAAAGTTCTAAAGAAATAATTTTCTGTTAGAACATATTTTTTTATTCTAAAATTATTATCATAGTGGAAAATTATTTGAGATTATTATTATTATTATGAGTTGCGAAGATTTATTGAACAATTTTTAACCCTTTAAGTGATACGGACGCATATATGCGTTTGGTACAAATTCCCAGCGTTAATTATTGATGCATCTACATGTTTGTCAATATAAATGCAAATAATGTAATGTTGTTTGCGTATTGATTATTATTTTAAATCTTGTTACATCAAAATTATGTATATAAGAAAAAAACTTTAATTTATTATTAGATGTAGTTAAAATCAATCAACAAAGCAAACAAACTAGCAATAAAGTATTCCGTTCCTATTAAACACTTCACTTAAAAGTATTCAGCACTCAAAGGGTTAATAAAGAGTTTGTAAGTCAGTACGATATTTATTGTAGTAAGTTAAAAACGATAAAAATAATTTTATAGCAAATCAATACGATTCGTATGACCGGTTACGTATACATTTCAAACGATGATGTCATTTTTGTCACGAAGATGGCTGAAATTCTCAAAAAGACATTTTTTCTAACCAGAAGCCAACCGCAGGAATTTTGAATACGTGAGAATATTCCTTTAGTACAAATTGGCATGGTTCCATATAGTTTCGAATGAAATCCCCAAAACTTCACTAAACATTTCAGTAGAGACATTAAAAATTGTCGAAAGATAGGTTGGACGTTTGGAGCTTTGAAAATCATCAAACAGTTTAGCGAATTTAAATTCACTTAAAATAGGAAAACAATTTCTATGCTTAAAGTTTAATGTAAATGGATTACAAAAACGATTTAACAATTAATATATGGAAATTGAATGTTTTCTAGATGTCTGTAAGAAATTGTCAGTTAAAAAGAAAACAAAAAATACAATACAAAGTAGTATAGTTTAATATAAATAATATAAATATAAATATAAATATAATTTTAATATAATTACAAAAATATAATTTAAAAATATAATTAATTTAATATAAATAAAATTATTTTCTAATAAAAATATTGCTTCAACGTTTATTTCTTAAATACGACCTGATTTAATTTCATTTTAATATTTCAATTTAATAATTTCGAATTTGATTGCTATTCACTGCAACCCTTAATATGCTTAAATAGAAAAAATAAAAATAGCAAATTCTCAGTACTTTTTTAACTTTGCCCTAAAGTCTCTTTCTTTCCTTTCATTTGTTACCTACTTTTTGATTTTAGCAGAAAGTAACATATACACCTATCTACTTAGTTTAGAAAAAAAGAAAAAAAAGAGTGTTCTCATCTTTCGTAAATGTTTGACGAAAACAAAAATAAAGAAAAAGAGTAAGTAAAAAGTACAAGAAAAAGTAAAAAGAAAAAACATCGATCAAAATGTTGGTGACCTTGAAAAATAATAATAATAATAAAAAAACAAAGAGAAACATAAAATAGTAAAAAGAAAAACAAGAAGAAAAAACAAAATGAAAGACGATGATGATAATAGTAAGTAGTTTTCTGGTTTGCAGGATATGTGGACCTTTTCTTTCTCTCTCTAGCTTTCTCTTCCTCTCTCATTTTCATTTTATCCGTCCGTGTCCCTCCTTGCCAATGGTAGTAATACCGGTGGTGGTAGTGGTGGGTGCGTTGCGCTTCAGCCAGGGGGTGGCTTTGACGTTGGCTCCGAGGAGGGGTGCAGAAGGTGTTCGATCGACCCACGTACCCGCGGTGGTCCCCGCGCTCTCACTGCGACAGAGTTCAGTCAGTCGGTCGGACTCTTCCACCGTGGATACGCGCGCGCATCCATGCACAATTTATCAACCCTTGGCAAAAAAAAACATATACGTATATATACTTATACATATATCTATATGCATATATAACACACGCCAATAGGAACTATTACTCTTAATATATAGAATTATTATACGAGAGGAAACAATTTTGTATTCTTTGTCGTTTTTTTTTCGTGTAAAAGAAAAGAGGTAGTAAAAAAAAATGTTTGTTTAGATTTACAAATTTTGATTAAAACAAAAAGAAAAGAAAAAAAAAGGAAAGTTTAAGACTTTTTGTCATATTATCGTATATCTTTGAGTTAGCTGTTTTTACATATAAAAAGAAAAGGATTTTTGAGAATCAAGAGAATCGGGCACATGGGTACTGACTGACGCACGAGGGATGCGGAAGGCATGGGTGACGTTTCAAACTGGGTCAGTCTTTGTTGACATTATTCAAATTATAAAATATATGCGCATTGAACTCTTTTTCTTCTTCTTCTTCTTCTTCTTCTACTCTTCTTATTTTCTTTCGTTTTATATCGTTTCATATAATGTTAATATTTATCAACACCTATGAAACCTCCTATAGAATTTGACACGCTGAAGACTTAATCCACTGCCTTCAAACACAATCAACTAATCTCTCATAATCTCCTTTTAGTATATAACTACACATACATTAAATCCACTTATAGGATTGTATCATTTATCTAGAATTTCCTAATCTTTTTTAATGTATTTTATGGTCTAAAGTTTAATGAAAAATTTTAAAGTATAAAAATATGTATATAGAATTTTATTTCATTAATTATTTTCATTTATAACAAGTTTTTATTATTACTTGAAACTTAAATAAGTGTGTCTTCTAAGTTCATTTTATATAATAAAAATATATTGTACATTATATAAACACTGTATGTGCATGTAAAATTTGATTTTACATATAAGATTAATTTTAAGATACTGTATAAATTTGAAAAATATTCTAGTAACTGATATTTTTTCGTTGTATTTGTATCAATTAAAATTCTATTAATTGTTAACGAATTAACTGTTAAAATTGATTTGTAAGTATCGCGAATCCTCAGATCGTTTCTATGCTGATTTAGTCGTAAATCATGCATTTTTTATAAGCTTTTTTAAACTTGTTATCTATCAAAATAATCTACATTCTACATTGTGTTATTAAAGTTTGCGTGTAGTAGTCTGTGTTTCTCGCCTATCACCCTTATTTTTCTTATCGGTACACGCTATACTTTCATTCTCATTTTTTTTTCTAACACAGTAAATAATCGTCTTTCTTTATAAGTGCTGACCACTTTGAAAGAAATCTTTGTTACCAATTTAAGTCGTTCTGTGTTTCTAATCGTTTTGATTCATTTACTAAGTAGAAATTGAATGATTATCGCACGATTTTCAATAAATATTTGTATACATCGCATTAGAATCTATGATTTTTTCTGATATCATGAAAATAATGAATAGTATTGTCATAATATTTTGTTTTACAAATGAAAAATATTATAGGATCTATATAAAATAGTTTTTACATTTATTCAGGTCTATCTTAAAATTGTAAAAACTAATATAATTATTATAATATTAGTATTAAAAAAAACATGAAGAAAGATCTTAAATTTTATTATAATATTAATATATTATTTTTGTTGAGTCAGCAAAGTACATTGAAATTGTAAAAATTAGAACATTTATGTAATTATAAAAAAGAAAAATTACTTGTATATATACATTAAGCAAAGAATTATACATAACTATAGAGATAAATATTTAAAAAAAAAGGTCACATAACAATATGTTCGTATCAAAAGAGTAAAGAAAAAATATTATTCAGCTAGAAAAACGTGTATAAATATTAATAGAGATCGGTTCATGTTCGTTTTTCAAAAATCATCAAAAATAATTACATTAAAGTATTCAAATTGATTGACTACTCTATATGGTATATAACGAGAAGACGCGTTGGAATAACTTTGTCGCATTGAAGTTAGCAGGAAACGAGAATTTCGTTAGCTCAAACATATTGATCTTGATTTCGAGCGTCGTCATTTGTTGTTGTCACTATACGATCTCTCGTTGATTGCGTATTCTCTTTTCCATAGGATACGGATAAATTGAAAAAGTGTATGAGACAGAAAGAGAGAAAGAGAAGAAAAGAGAGAGAAAGAGAAGAAAAGAGAGAGAAAAAAAATACAAAAAAAAAATTTTAAAAAGCAGTAAATAAATTGAGATCACGAAGCAGGTAGATGAAGGGTTCTTTGATTGCTTAAAAGGTGGTAGAGTGAAAAGAAGAGGTAAAGAAAAGAAAAGTGGTCATAACACGTTTCACATACACACATGTACACTTAAATACACACTCATATACATATACTGATAGACAAACAGGCAAACGGAAAATTACACGCTTATGAACTCATACACCCACGTATAGTTGGGGTTGATCTTACGAAGACTTCGAAACAACAGCTCAGGAAAATCAGGAAAGAAAACAATATACACGCCGGCTGAAGAGCAAACACATTTTCTATACCGTTTTATCGCGTTCAAATAATCGTGACGTGCATAGACGCGATCATGCATCTATTCAATGTACACAAACATAAGCGTAAGTACACGTTTCCTATTCTGTAGCCTGAATTTCACGAGAAATCGAGTTTAATCGTTCCCGTAAACTTCGTCCTTTTTCGTTTTCTTATTCTTCGGGTTTTTTTTTTTTAAAGCGATCAATATTCAAATTTACTTTCGTTAGAAATTTATAATTTGTTTTAGAAAGAAATCAGTGAATAAATTAATGAAGTTAATGATAATTATACGTTTTTTTTTTTTTTAATACAATTTCCTGAAAAGATATCTTTTTTCTTCATTAATTCAATTTTATGTAATGAATATTAAAAACACTTGTTCCGATGAATTTTAATTACTGTTAATGAAAATAAATAAATGATTAAGTAAGTTCTAGTAAATGTTCGTATCGTTTTATGCAACAAAATATCGTACATTTAGTGGAATAAATTGAACGTATATGTGTTTTTAAATTTATTTGATAAAAAGAAAAAAAAAGTTTCTTTAATTTTCTTGATGAGAAAAGTGAGATGGAACATTTTTGCGTTTAAATAAATGAATATAAAAATTATTGTTCGAATTTAATACACGTCTTTCTAGAGCTTTGAAACACTTGGAATTCTTCGTGTAAAGGGTATGTAACACACACACATACATACACATACACATATGTATATCTATAGATGCTTGTCTACAATGTGTTATCTACAAACGATGGATCGCATCTTTGGAGTAGGCATATCGAGATTCCTTTAGAAAATTGATCGTTTAGAATGGCATTCACTGTACATTCCTTATATGTATGTATGGAAGTACGTTCATACTCGCTAACTTCATAAAAATTGACAGTCTTGCGTTGGTGATCAATAGAAGAAAAACTAGAGACTTCGTGACCTTTGTAATCAGTGATTCCAGAAACTTTTGCTTGTCTGATCGACACAGTGCCGTAAAATTATCGGGTTCTCATAAAAATTATCGTACACACAGAAAAATCAGATCCGATTTTCTGAAAATTCCAGATTTTCCAGATTTTAGGATTTTAGGATTTAGTGCGCTCCAGTGCGCTGCAACCGAATCGCGTAACAAAAACAAAATCAAGACATATCGAAAATTATATTTAAATATCGAATAATCGTAAATTATCGTACAAGTTGGATTTTGGATCGTACAAGGCTTCAAATTATGTGACGTATACGATAATTATCGCACGAATGGGATCACTGTTTGTAATCGTTATTTTGACGATATATATATATATATATATATATATATATATATATATATATATATATATATATACTTTTTTTACTATAATCTTTCTTGTAATATTCCGTTTCGTTTCGTTTCGTTTCGAGAAATAAAATATTACTGCAGTGGGTAGGGAAACAAAAAAAAGTCACGAGAGACATTTCTTTGAAATCAGATATTTATTATTGTGTACAACTTTTAATATATATTTTTTTGTTTTATTTTTATAATCAGTTTGGAACAAAAAAATGTTTTTTTTTCAAATATGTATATATTTATATCTCGTTAAAAAGTAAGATCCTTTTTAATTTCATTTTTTTTCTTTCCTTGAATTTTCTTTTTTTCTATATTGAAAACTGGATTATTTTCAAGATTTGTATTGCATGTATATAATACAACCGTTTACGTTTATCCATTTTATATTCCACGCTAAGGAAACATCATTATAGTCGTGTTTTTTTTATTACGCTAGGCTAACCTTTTCCAAACTTTTATCTAGAGTTCGATCTTTTTATTTAGCGAAATGTTTAAAAGTTTTTTCCGATTATAGGTAAAACGAGAAATAAATAAGAAAAAGAATAAAAATAAATACAAAAGCAAATAAGTAAGTAAATAAATAAGATCAACGTTTTTTTTCTTGAAACAATTTTTCTAGTGCGTGACGTAAGTTACAGAGACTAAAAAAAGAAATACAAATAAAAAGATAAAAAATAAAGAAAAGAACATAACGAGAAAGGAATAAAAAGAAAGAATTCTTCGTAATATTATTTTTACGCTTGGAAGCTTGTTATTTCATTCGTGAGATAGTGCAAGCTAAAAGGAGTCGGTCATTTAAGAAAGTAGAATAATTTATTTCCTTTCATTGCTTTTATAATGTACTTTTCTGATAAAATTCAAATTCCATTTATAATTAATAAACTAACTCGGAAGTAATAAGAGTGAAAAAGAGTGCTTTTTACACTTAGTTTTTTAATAATATCTACTAATTGTAAGTAAAGATTGGCTCCGTGTTGAACAGTCAGCGAACTGTAAAATGAACTAATGAAGAAAAGAGCATACGAACACTCAACACGCGATTAAATTTATCTATCCATTGTATAAATGTTAATTCGAATTCGTTGCCTCGGAAGATAAACAGTCAAATTTGATTAATTTAAACGTTCGACTGAATTCCGAATATTATTGATTTTATTGTTTTATTAAATCAGTTATAAGAAAATCAATGTTTTGTTTTAATTATTATTCAAAATAAAATAAATGTATTTTAGTATTACAGGAATAAACTTAGTTAGGTTGCTTTGGTATTCGATCATTTTTATATGAAAATAAATGAGTTTTTTAATACACTCAGGTTTACTCGTTTAATTGGAACACCTAAAGGAAATGAAAGAGTATTTTTCGAAGAATGGACGTTGAATTATTCCGTGACCTTTATTCGTTTGAAACGTATAAAGGTCTATGGTCATTATCTTATCTCGCGAATTTCTACTCGTTTGTTACGTGTTGCCTCATGAAGGAATTCCGAGCAATCAGCAAGCGTTAAAGCTCGAATGACGTTGAATACTCAGAACGACTCGATTGCAAGAAACGAATCTCTGGATATCCGTGTATTCATGTCTATTAAATTAAAAACCCACGCTAAAATCTATCGAGTACTAACGATGACGAATGTATCCTGATTCTTTGTCTAGGCAATATGTTTCTTCCTCCAGTAGTGCTCACAGAGCTTGCTGAAATAGAAGAGATCCACGGTTTTACTAATTATTAAATTACAATATACTTTGGTTATCTAAAATTTGGATATCTTCACGAGTCAAGAAAAAGAAAAAGAAGAAGAAGACGAAGACGAAGAAAAGAATTTAACTGTGAAGATGAGGATAGCTACGAAGTTACGAGTCAACATTCTTCTTGGCTGGATCTTTTATTTTTTTACGTTTCTTCTACTTCCTGCACGAATAAGTAAGTATTTTTGATAATATTAACAAATATTATAGGAAATATGCTTCAATACGAGAGTCAGTTGAAAAATTTAGAGCCTAAACCAAACAAAAAATTGTATTATTTTTTAAATAGAACTCGTTTCTGTTCTTTTGGCTTAAAAATTTTTCAATTTACCCACGTATAATCATTAGGACATACAGGGTAGGGCAATATCTCTGTTTCGTTAGAATATTGTCGTTGTTTATAACAATATGAAAAATTTTATATACGCAACTTACACGGCATGATGAAGGGCATTTTTTGGCTTGAACGTTTTTTGCATGGGTGGAGGCATAAAGTAGATTTCAAGGTTACCTGCATTTTTTAAATGAATATTATATTTTTTTTTAATGGGATGTAATGGCAAATGTTGAGACGAATTGAACGAGCTATTATTCAACGTCATGCGAGGTCAAATGTGGTAGAAAATAAAGTTTCTTACATTACAGAAGATGTTCGAAGTCGTGTCTATTAACGCCAATGCAAATTTGTAATCTTCGTATTGCTGCATCGCTTACATGTCTTTTCATTTCTAATCTTATGCTATTACATGTTGCAACTATTCTTTCTTTCATGTTTTCTGGTGAAGTTGGTGCTTCTTGGTAAACCGCATTTTTCAATGCTCCCCATAGAAAAAAATCTAATGGGGTTAAATCGGGAGAGCGAACCGGCCAAGAAACTACTCCTCCACGTCCTATCCATTTATTTGGGTAAAGTCCATTCAATGCATCTCTTACACTCCGCGCATAATGTGCTGGACATCCATCCTGCTGTAACCACATCATTTAACGAACGTTTAGTGGTACATTTTCAAATAAAGTCCCCAATTGATAGTTGCAACATGTAATAGCATAAGATTAGAAATGATAAGACATGTAAGCGATGCAGCAATACGAAGATTACAAATTTGCATTGGCGTTAACAGACACGACTTCGAACATCTTCTGTAATGTAAGAAACTTTATTTTCTACCACATTTGACCTCGCATGACCTTGAATAATAGCTCGTTCAATTCGTCTCAACATTTGCCATCACATCCCATAAAAAAAATATAATATTCATTTAAAAAAATGCAGGTAACCTTGAAATTTACTTTATGCCTCCACCCATGCAAAAAACGTTCAAGCCAAAAAATGCCCTTCATCATGCCGTGTAAGTTGCGTATATAAAATTTTTCATATTGTTATAAACAACGACAATATTCTAACTGAACAGAGATATTGTCCCACCCTGTATATATTTGTTGATATTAATGAAATATTTTTTGGTTCGATGTTTTTTAAAATAAATGAATATTTTGTTTGGTATAAATAATTATTTGTTATTAGGATCTTGAATAAGTTCTCACTGTTTCATCAAAGATGGCAATAGCAGTACTCCGTGTTTGAAATTTCGAATGGTAACGCACTTGCAAGGAAGTACTGTATCTAACCTGACATTTCAGTGTATGATAGTTCACTTTAGTGTAAACAAAGTAATTTTTTATTAGTTTTGAAAATGTCTACTTTTAATTTTTTATTAGTTTTCAAAATGTCTACTTTTGTGCCAACTAAAGTGTATTTGCGGGGAATTTTATTGCACTATTTTATTCAAAAGAAATCGGCAGCTGAAGCACATAGAATTCTTGTTGAGACTAATGGTGACAATGCTCTGTCGAATACGATATACAGAGACTGGTTTCGACGCTTCAAAAATAATGATTTTGAACTTGAGGATAAAGAACGTTCTGGCGCATCAAAAAAATTTCAACACAGAGAATTGGAGGAATTACTCGATGAAGACCGATCTCAGACGCTAGCAGAACTTGGAAAAACATTACAAGTTGATGAATCAACTGTTTCAAAACATTTAAAAATGTTAGGATTGATCCAGAAGCAAGGACATTGGGTGCCATATGAATTGAAGTCAAGAGACATCGTACGGCGTTTTGTCACGTGTGAACTACTGCTTCAACGGCAGAAAAGAAAAGGTTTTTTGCACCGTATCGTGACTGGCGATAAAAAATGGATACACTATGATAATCCAAAGCGTAGAAAATCATGGGGTAAGCCTGGCCATGCATCAACATCGTCCGCAAAACCAAATATCCATGGTTCGAAGCTTCTTCTCTGTATTTGGTGGGATTAGCAGGGTGTAATTTATTATGAGCTGCTCAAACCGAATGAGACTATCACGGGGGATCGCTATCGACTTCAATTGATGTGTTTGAGTCGAGCCCTAAAAGAAAAACGGCCGCTATACGAGAAGAAACACGACAAAGTGATTTTGTTACATGACAACGCCCGGTCTCATGTTGCAAAACCAGTGAAAACCTACCTGGAAACGTTTCGATGGGAAGTTCTACTTCACCCGCCGTATTCATCTGACATAGCCCCTTCCGATTTTCATCTATTCCGTTCGATGGCTTAGCTGACCAGAGTTTTCATTCTTACGAAGAAGCTAAAAAGTGGGTCGATTCTTGGATAGCCTCAAAAGACATGCCGTTTTTCCAACGCGGAATTCATATACTGCCAGAAAGATGGGAGAAAGTGGTCTCTAGTGATGGGCAATACTTTCAATAAAACGTTTTTGTTCCTTATATTTTAAATAAAGTTTTTATTTTATAAAAAAAACAGCGAGAACTTATTCAAGGTCCAAATAATATTTATAATGAATGTACAGTCACATTATGTAGCTGTAATACATATAATTCATCTATTAAAAATACGAAGCGAAAATGTTTCCAAATATTGACTAAATAAATACCAGTCGTATATCGTATTTCATTCGTGCAAAAATAATTGCAGCTTTGAAGTATCGAATTTAAAAAATTTATATATGATTGAAATATCGAATAACTGTCGAACGATCAACATCGAGTTATTTTGTAATTTCTTTACTTGTTTAATTAGATTCGTTTTGATGTAATGGACATTAAATAATTATTCTGAATCGTTTAGAACGTTCACGTATTTTTCTCATTTTTAACATTTTGTTTCCATTGCGTTTTTTGTTTGTTTAAAATCATAGTCCAATTGTACATTCGGTAATTGTTCAAAGGCTAAAAATATGGTTTATATATTTCAGACAGTTTATATATTTCTACTGTTTTAGGTATCAATTTAAATAAAATATAAAACAATAAAAACACACATACGAATTTTCTTTTCTTCATTTCTTGAAAAAAAAAACGAAAAAATGAAAAAAAAATATTAAAAATCAATAGTTTCAATTTCACCGCAATCACCAACATAATTGCAATAAATTTGCAATAACAAAAATGTCAATTACTTTTGCATCAAGCTAATAATTAATTATACATTCATTACTTTATAATATTATTTTAACGTGAAGTTAAATTAGAATGAAGTTGATCCTTCTTTGTTATCAAGATGAGAAATATTGAATTACAGGTGCTCTCGAGGAGAACTGTACCGATTTTCAAGGTGGAACAGTCAGGCACGGACTTCTCTATGTGCCAGGTCCTGCGGTTTGTAGCTTGTGCGTTTGTTATCACTCGGAACCGATGTGGTGCCAAGCTATATACTGTACACCCCCATATGTGAGTAATTGAAGTTTTAATGAAGTTTTCTCTTTATCTTGATGTCAATTAATTATGACACTTTATCCCTATACGTATATTATTGTTAACTATTCGTTGAATTTTGTTGTTATAGTAGGTGTTACTTTATACACAAACTCGAATAATTTATCAGTACAATTTATCTGTCTTTGCGTATCGCGATTTATCATTCGTAGGATTTTGTTGTCGAAGTGTACAGTTCTATAAATATCTTTAAAAGTGTAGATCCAAAAATAATAGACAAATATTTATTCCTTTAAAACATGCAAATATATTGAACTAGTTGAACGTTTGAAAGAAACGATCGATGATGAGTGATGATGGTAATAAAGTTTAATAAACTTTGAGATTTTCCAATGAAAATAAAAGAGAGAGAGCGAGAGAGAGAGACAGAGAAAGAGAGGAATAAAAATAAAGAATAAAAAACGCGACGAAATGATAGAAATAGAATCTAAATGATTTTCGAAAACGGGTAAAACGCACGAACGAGAAAATGATTTCGGTGAACCTTATGGTTCTAACGTAAAGCTTTTAAATAAATCATTTTATGTCTATGCGAGACCGATGTAGTAAAAAGTTACTTGTTTGCATAATAGATCAATTATCGTATTCGTTCAACTATGTATTTATACAGGCACACACACAGCATTCATACATACATATATAGTGAATTTTTATAATATATAATATATTAGTAAATACACTAAAAAAAATATATAAGTTGCTCACAAAAGGCTTTTGAAAATAAAATATTTTATTTGTTCGAAAAATCGTTTCAAATAGTATTTCAAAGTGTCTTTTTTTTTTAAATATAATTGTTATAATATCCAATTCTTAATACAACAAATCTTTTTGCTCATTATGATAAATTTAAGGCATAATTATATTTTCTAAAACTATCTAAAAATTAAGAAAACATTAATTACACGTTTTAAATCATTCTAGTGTAAAATGTAATATGAACATAATTTCTAATGTAATAAAATGCGAATATTAAATGAAATTAAAATTCCAATCTACATCTCTCAACAGTAAATCTCTCTTGGAATTTATAATAACTTTAACAGATTTTAAACGTTCTATCATTTTTTGTATCTCTTTCCGAAAAAAATTACGAAATGACATTGAATTGGAACAATATGGTGTAGTATATTCATGCATCTATGGATGTGAGCGTGTATATATGCTTGTACGTACAAGCTTATGAATATTAATAATAAAATAGTAGATTAAAACCGTCTGGCAAACTCGATGTGACGTCTATTCGACCACGCTCGATAGATTTCATTTAGAACAATAGTATGGTCAAGTAATAACAAAAAGTTTCATTTTTATCATAAACGCGCTTAGGGTCTTTGCTCACTTTTTCCTCTTCGATCGCTAGCTAACTGGAATTCTTTCCTACGATAAAAAAAAATACTTTGACCGAGATCAGTATCGAGTTGGTGCTATATAAAATCGTTAAACGTGCTACACTTAGTAAGCACATACTTAATATTATATAGTAAGTTTGCTCAAGTCTCATACCCCCTTAGAATAAAAGCATATAAAATGTGTGATGTTATAAATAAACAACAAATTTGTATATTTTTCGTAACTTTATATAATACTGATTTCATTTATACATATGTCAATAAAGTTCGAAATATCTACACGCTTTTACATAAAATAAACAAAACGTAAAAAATAAATAATGCACAACTAAGAAATCAAAATCCTAAATCATACTTACTTAGATATTCATTTAGATATTTATCGAGTACGATCAATTTTAATAATCGTCAAAAATATTTCTTTTTTTTTCGAAAATTTTACGCTTGAACCGTGCACCTATATTTTACATTGTAAGCATTGACGCAATGTAATTATATGAAAGTAATTACAATTTATACTTTGAATATATTACAAACTTCGAGTATGAGATAACAATCTCACGAAAATTATCGTGCGAATGCTTTTATTGCTACATTTACATAAATATATCCAGTACTATTATTATATGCGTATGATGATCTGAGTATACCTCGTGTTCAAACAGCTTAAGGGTGTAAGTTTATAAATTAAAAGTGTAAAACTTATTAACGCGTCACCTTCGAGCGGAAAATTTCTACATACCGCGAAATGCCACATCGTTTGTTTGAAATTAAATTCAAGGACGGACATTCTCTATATATTTTTTTACTCTCTTTTCTCTCTTTTTTTTCTCTCTCTCTACTTTAGTCGTACTCGTTAACTCCTTTTTTGCGTTTTTAATCGCTCGCAAGCATGTATATAAATATATACATATCTAGAATGTCGCAATTTCAAGTCGAGAAAATCTAAAACTACGACTATAAAATTCTATTACAACGTTCTTTTCAATGTTTACACATATTTATGCTTCTATTTATTGTATTCAGTATTTATATAAGAAAATGTTAGAATGAAATTTGAGAGATCGATATTGTAAAAGTTAATATTAAAAGTGTCAATATTTTTCATTGCTAATTTAAATTTATTATAAAATATTAGTTATGATGGTTAGATTTGTTTATATACAACTTGTTTGCTTAGTAAATAGACTTTGTTTTACTAAATAAAATAAAGTTAACATTTATATTAACTATTAAACTCTTATATAGTGCTTCCATATTTGGTCTTAAATTTGAATAAATTACTATAATTATATATTCCTCTTTCTTTCTCTCTCTCTTTCTCATGTATAATGACAAAACTATTATTTATTAGATCGTTCGGAAAGTAATTCCACCTTTTCAATAATAAATAAAAGATGTTTTTTTTTAAGCTAGAATCCAAGGTGTTTTAAGTGATCGTGAATAGTCAAATTTGATAAAATCGAATTATCAACTATTTCTTGCGTCGCTACGGGACGATTAGTATCCACTAGTGTTTATATAATAATTTACTTTCATCTCATTTATCTGAATGATCTAAACGTAATGCATGAACAAACAGATCGACATTTCGAAAACTAATTTTGACATTGGTATTTATTTAACATATCCTCTTCGTAAACAGTACATTAGTTTTTTCTTCCTTGCACCACATTATTACTCTTATGATAATAAAAAGGAAAAAGGAAAATATGACGAAAATATTGATTGATTTTCAATTTCTGATATGATGCCAACAAAAAAACTACTTAACTGATCGAAACGCAAGAAGGTTCTAAATCACGTTTGAAATGTCTATTATTATTAGAGTGTAAAATTATTTATAAATTTAAGATTGAGTGTCGGTAAATACTAACTAAATCTCTGTACAAAAAAAAACGAAATTATTTACAATATATTGAACATTTATTTAAGAAAATATTGATGAAATAAATATAAGTGTATATATACATTAAATATACAATATGCAATATAGAAAACTTGTTAAATATAATTAATCAAAATTCCCTAGTAGCACAAAATATACACATGTATTTAATATTTTTCAATATTTTGTGCTACTAGGGTTATGACAAATTTTAAATTTCAATCTGTACAATAGATATAATAACGAATATGTTTTACGCATAGAAATATTGATTTTACAAACATATATCGAAATAAAAAATATATCCAATGATTTAAAGGAAAAAGATGAAAATAAAATAATATTGTTTTATTTACGTTTTACGCGCGTCTTCTTTCCTGTAATATCAGCCTCAGAATGTCAGAGCTCATACATAAATTGCTTGTTACCTCGTTAACGAATAAAATTTTATTAGAGTTGCATCCTCACGAAGGCTTTTCATTATCTTCCCTACATGCAAGGATAAATTCAGTACGACACTGAATTTCCTAGAACTCATTTCTTTTTCTCTCTTTAGTTTTAGATAGTCGATGAGACAATGATTTTAATAATTATATGATGCCGTTAGCTAATATTTAATTTATTGTTTATATTGCACGCGTTACGTCTCATTTTATTAAAATAAAAAAAATTTAATAAAATAATCATGCATACATTCTTGTTGATATAAATTTAAATTAATTGCTATTTCAGGATGAAATATTTTTTAGGTATTATACGTATAGGGTGGGTTAAAAAGTTTTTAAAATTTATTTTAAAAAATAAAAGTTTTGGTCATATTCAAAATTGTTTAACCCACGCGAGTACTATTTGTAAAATAAAAATAAGGATTTGAAGATAAAGGTTCAATTTTTAAACGTTTTTCCTAACTATTATATTATAAGAAAAAAATATATTTCTTTTAAAAATGGATCGCGTAGCGTATGTTTATCTTGTTTGTAAGAAATAAACCACATGTTACGATATGGCTACGTAATCTGAAAAATAATATTCTTACATTAGGATTATTTGACACGGACAGAAAGTGTACATATAATATGATCAATCTAATCAGATTAGTGAAGCTTGTTTAAATTTTATCAAGAACTACTACTCGAAACTTTTTTTTTCGTCTATGTAATTAAAATGTAACTTCGATGTAACATATTATTTCTTTGTAACTTTTTTTATCAATTTTAATATGTACCCCCGTTTAAATTGTGTAGGATTTATCATTTTTAGTAATCGTTTTAGTTAGTTCATTTGATGTGATAATTGTTGTAATAGCAGTTCTTTCGTTTCTTTAAATAGAAAATAAGATTATTAACGATTTGTGCTAATGTTGTTGTCAAGGATAAGGTTAAGCAGATTGGTAATCGCTTTATTGAATTTTCTCTTAATGTGCCATCTTCCAGTCGTCTCTAATAAGATGTTTTCATACAATGTAAAAATGGAAATCCGTTTACTCGTCAATAAGAAAGAGGAAGAAGAAAAAGAAGAAGAAAAAAAACAAGAATATTTCTTTTCCACGATTTCAAAGACGTCCTAATCTTGTTTATCACTTCCCGCCTTTTTTACGTATTGTTGTTTATTTGGGGATGTCTTTTTTCTAACACGGAACGGAATTTTATAAATGTGATATTATATCGTAAATAACGATGATTTAAAAAGTTTTTGTTTGAAATTGGTATTAAAAAGAAATTCTGAGAAAGAAAGGGAAAGAAAACGTTTTTCTTTTAATTATTTCATTTTGTTCAATTTTTAGATAGCAAACTTTTTTTCATTGATAGTTTTTTGTGTAATCTTCTATGAATCTTTATAAAATTCTCATTTCAGTATTTGTTTTATTATAAAATTATGTTACATTTAAATAATTTTATATTTTTAAATAAAGTACTATAAAAGAAAAGTTTGATTGTGTGTATGTGTGATTTATTTGAGAATTAAAGTAACTCCTTAAAATTTGTTAACTTATACTAAAACAATAATAATAATAATAATAATAATAATAATAATTTTTTTCGCAAAATTGTGAAAGCTTACTAATTATTTTATTTCGCTAAATTACTAACGTACACATTTCGGTCGCTTTTGTTTCTCATATCTGAATGGCACCGAGAAACACTCAACAGATGAAAGAAATTATTCGACATAATGGAGGGGACTTCTTGTTAAAATAAAAATCTAACGAAAGTAGTATACACTTTTATATCATTTCCAATTAGCTCGTGTAATTTTCTAATGTGTCGTTAAAAAGAAAAAAGAAAAAAGAAAAAAAAGATAAAGATAAAGAAAAATACTGACAATGTTCAAGAAAAATGAAACGAACGAGGATAAATTTCACTAGTCGAAACAAAACGACGAAGTTAATTACTTACTATTATCCGAGAACCCACTACAGAAAACTATAAGAGTTCATTTTGTCGATAAAAAAAGATTAGGATGAGTAAACGAAGATTGTATTACATTTCGTCTTTGGAAATCAAGCGAAACTAAAACCGAGGTCACTGCGGATGAGTCGCAGAACCGCAGCTTTAGAAAAGACCTGATTGTTGGCAACCATTACTTTTTTCAGGATACAACCCTTAGACAATGTTATACAAGGTATCAATTTCACTGGTTTTTACCTACTAGTTGAACTGTATAGAAAATGGAATTATTTAAGAATTTTTTAATGGGGAATTATATATAGGGATGTTGTTGAATTAACAAAAATTAAATTGCTACCCAAAATCTGTATAGTTTATTTACATTATCTTTTTGTGTAAAATATCAAAAATTTATGCAGTTCATATAAAGCAATTTAACAGGATGACATTCATCAGTTGAGAAAGAGAATTGTATATAAGATGATATTATTTAGGAATTGTTTGATTAAAAATTTATGACGTCGATGACCCTAAACAATATTTTGTATTATCTTATATTACTTTTTTAGTAGGAAAAAATGGAATTATTTAAAAGTTATATGATTAAAACCGATTGATGATGATGGTGGTTGCAATATTTTTCTTATCTTATTGTCAGATATTTTTTTATATTTTCACAAAGGCAATCAACCAAATTTTTTCTATTAATTACTTAACAATGTGAACATGAGCAGTCTAGTTATTTGATTCATCCTTTGTGGAAATACATCTGTAGCTTGCTTGGAAAAAGTTAATGTTAAGATAAGGGTCTGACAATCTGACGTTAAAACGTCAGTACATACATGGTACTAAAAATGAAGTATAGGCTCACGGCCAAGTATTATGTGGATATTCGTTATGTATGTGTTATACAGAGTGTCTCATTTAAATCGATCCATTGAAATATCTTTGAAATTATTGATGATAGAAAAAAATGTGTTATAGACAAAAGTTAAATGGTTTAAGGTTGGTACATTATCTGATATTATTAGTTTTTTGTAGGTGGACGCATAAAGGTCATATAAAGGTCAACTTTGATTTTTTAAATGAAATTATAAATTTTTTTAATGCACCAGTTAATGCAAATTTGTTATCCTTACATAAAAATAATAAACTACTTATAGCGAAAAATCATTAGTTTATAAGATATTTTAATTTGAACGTTAGAAAATATTATACCATTTTGGTGGAGTTAATATGTTGCAAATTTTGTATGTCATGGTCGTATGAATGCTCGCAGACAAACATTAATACGTAGGATATTTTCAACTGTGTCTTGTTTCTTATCTCATGACCCAGTATGAACGTGATCATTGATAAATTAACTTCTAAGATAATTAAAATAACAGATTACACATCAAACGAAATTATTGACATAATATTGATACTAGGTCACTCATGTGACCTTTACGCATCCACCTGCAAAAAAAAACTAATAATATCATATAATGTGCTCTCTTAAATCATTCAACTTTTGTTTAATACATTTCTTTCTATTATCAACAGTTTTGAAGATATTTAAATGAATCGATTTAAATGGGACACCCAGTATACATATATTTCTTATATGTATATATCTACAGATATTTTCTCATATCATGTTATTACATAACATAGATATGAGAAAAAACGCAACGCATTTTGTAGACGCAAGAATTTTCGGGGTATATTAAAATATTTCTAATGAGATATATATATATATCTATACAACCATTTCATAGTTATGTAATTACAAATATAGATCTGGATCTGGATTTGTTAATTTTTTTATAATCACCTGTTAAGAAATAAGAAGAAAAAATAATTTTGATATACAAACTACTAACACAATATTAATATAACATTATATCAAAAATATAATATTCATAATATTCTTATAATTAAAATAATAATTATTTGTAGAATATTAACTATGGTTCCCAAAATTATTTTTCATTTCTCAGAGATGCAAGAAATTCCGTGTTGGTGAACGTTGTTGCGAGTTCGAGTGTTTGGACGGCATGGATGGTGCACTGGACTGGACCGGACCGGATTTAATAATTGTCGATGGATCATCGAGAATACAGGATCAAGGAGTTTTCTGGTTGACGGCATCTCTTGTTGCTCTTCTCTCCCTGTCCTAGTTCCGGAGACTAATAATTTGCTGCTGTTGCTATTGTTGCTGAGTACCAAATGCAATGATGAAATATCATTCATTTCTATAATTTCCATCGAAAAGAATAGTGATTAAATGAAACGTTTGGCCAATAAGATAAAATCGTCCAAGTTACGAGGAACCGTCACCATTTTTCACGAATTCAATCCAATTTAATCTTCTTCTTCTTCTTCTTCTTCTTCTTCGAAAAAAAAATAATTATCGACCATCCGTACGACGATTTTTCGATCAACGAATTAAAAAGAACGAATAATAAAAAAAAAAAGGAAAAGGAAGTTCGATTGTAGAAATATGACGATTTGAAGATTTAAAAAATATATCAAAAAATTAGTTTTTTAAATATTTGTTTTACCTTTGACAAGAAGAAAGATTATACGGGATATGAAATAAACGAACGATCGTGTGATAAATTCATTAATGACTGTAATTAGCCGGGTATTTAGGTGAGATTTGTGTGTGTTGTTAGTCAAAAGGACATTGTAGGTTATAAATAAAAAAAATATGAGACAGGTGAATGAAAGGAAGAAAAGGAAAAGTAAAAAGAAGAAAAGAATGATTATATCTAAAGCCGTCTGATCGTTTGTATACGATGAGTTAATTAGAATCGATCTGTGATTAGATGCAAAGCGATGCCCCCGGATATATACATGCATATATTTAAATACACTAACACATATAATATATTAATATACATAAATACATACAAGTATAACTTAAAATTTTCTTATACGTAGATACCTCTTTATACCTTTCGCCTCTTTTTTCGATATATTATATAATAATCATAATAATAATAATTATTATTATATTAATAATTCTAAATAGATAATTAGAATAAATTAAATTCACAGTCGTTACATATCGTCACGATTATCAAAACGGGGATTTAGAAATAAAAAAAAAATAAATGAAGAAAAATATGTAGAGAAAGAGAAAGGAGCATAGTTCACGAATCGCCTGTTATAAATCGATTTAGAAGAATGTAATTGTTTTTCTTGCATTTTTTAGAACATTTGTCTCTATTGGGTTTCTTAAAAAGCTTGTAGTTATTTTTGTTAAGAGAATAAAAAATAAATTACACAAAAAATAAAAAATAAACCTGGATCTTTGAGAAAGAGAGAAACACATTAAAATATTTCTAACAAAATTGCTACGAGCTTTCGTTCGACAAACCCTAAAGATATTGTTGTATGTCCTTTTAAATACATAACATGATGAACACTCACACATTTGCATACTTCACATAAAAAAAAACATATCATCAGGAAAAAAAAAGAAACAAGAATTTAAATAAATAAAAATGTTAAAAGTAATTTAGAAAAAAAAAGAAAGAACATGAGAGAGACGTATTTAGTTTCTTATGATACTTCTGCCGCCATTTTAATGACCATATTGACTTCGAAACTTGAAGTTTAATAGATAGAAAGAAATATATAGTTATGTAGTAACTGTAGATACAGATATATTTTCAGCAAGCCATGAGAAGAAATATGAAGTCACGAAGAGGGTTCTCATAGAAAGTTAAAAAACTTTCATAGTGACCTGAATACAGATAAAGAAAAAGATATAGTATTTTCTTATCCTAAAGTGGAAAAGAAGTTTCAAAGAAAATACGTATTTACATCAGTTCATATCAAAAGTTTGATATATACGTAGAAATGGCAGGTGAACGTCGTATATATATGGTTTCTTAGGTATTTTAAACAATCTAACTTTAACTGATATGTTTTATGAGTATGAATAACGCAATGTTGTATAAATGTACATCAGCAAACGTTTTATGAAATATGTTAAATTATAAAAGTAATATCGAACATAAGGATAACAACGAGTATTTCCTAAAATTTTTAACATATCTTGATACAAAATGTTTGAAATGTCCATCAGCTTTCTTATTATTTTCCTATATAACTCTTTTTATGACGCTTGTTGGACGTACATTTATACATTTGTTTTTCTTATTTCTACTTGTAAAATATACACAAAAAAATTGTATCGCGTTTAAAATTTAAGTCGCAATTGTAAAAAAGTAATAATATTTAGCTTTCAGTTATAATCGTATTTTTTGAAATCTTTTTTTCTCGTTTTCTTTTTTTTCGGGGAAGAAACATTTATTTGTACAAATTATACGTATATTAACGTTGTCCTTGGGAATTAAATCAAAATAAAAGAGAGGAAAAGTAACAAATGTATGATTAGCGTAAAAAGAAGAAGAAGAAGATAAATTGATAAGAAAGTTAACACAAGTGTACATGATGAATCGTTCAAAGTGTCAAGAAAAATCTCTTCTATCGTTTAATTACATTCGAGATTCAAGCTCTTAAAAGGATTTTTCTCTTCATTTCGATCATACGATAGAAGATCCTTTGACATTCAATTAAATTCATCTTGTACAATTGTCCAGAGACTTTATAAAGTAATAAATTGAGAGGACTCGTTATTGCGCAGAACAGATTTGAGCAAATCAAAGAAAAGAAGAGTAAATTCGAATATAATTTAACGTTGAAAAGATTTAACGGGATATCGATAAGGATTTATATGCGAACTAGAGCTTTAATTAAATGAAAAAGGAATTATATAAGGGATATACATTATATTTTAATACTAATCTACGGGTTATGGTGTAAGAAAGAATTTCGTAACTTAATATTCTTTCTTTTATTTTATTACTTTTTATCCAACTTGGCCAAACACACATTTTTCTTTTATTTTTTCTATAATAAAAATAATAAAATATTTGAAACATGGAATATGTAAAACTATGTGTAATATTCATTCTACGATTTAGCTTGTCAGTTTGAAGTTAAATCATATTTAAAAGAGTATTTACTTGTGTGAGTGTGTTTTTGTGCGTGTTGTATGAAGTATACGAAAGACGCTGATTTTTTCACGAATTTACAATAGTTGTTTCTCGACAAAAAGAAAAGGAATAAAATTTTAAGAATGGAAATGTTTTAACCCGAGCAAATCCACATAAGCTCGTAATGTGAATTAACAATGAGGTCGTGTTCAAACATATTACTCCGTATAAGTTGAATAGCGGTCAGGACCAAGTAAATTTGTAAGATATTACAAAAGCTCATTTATCCTCTCAACTATTTATCTCTATTACTTGATATTAGTAATAGTTATTTTCTTTTTTTCACACCATTTGAACGTCGATTAATTAATTAAATTAATTAATATATTATATTATATCGTCTTAATATATACCGAAATAAGCCACACACACACACACACACATATATATATATACATACATAAATGTATATTTATAAATCTTGACTTTCGACCTATGCTCTTGTTAGAATTAATATAAGTACATGAAAGTTTTTTAACAAAAAAATTCTTTTTATATGTCCAACTTAAACATCGACAAAAATTTAATCTTTTGAATATTGCTTGCTTGTACTTTTGCAGATTTGAGAATCATCGAGAGTGAACGTGTGATGTAATTATGTGCAAGCTATATAAAAATATGTAATATTTTCTAATCAAATATAATAATTATTATCACGTGGTCTCTAATTAAAATTAAACTTATCACTAAAGAGACAATAAACAAAAAATTAAATATTCAATCATTTTCTAAATAATTGTGAATCTGATCGTAATATTCTTGCTGACAAATTTTTACAAGTAAACTGATGCTAATGCCATTTTTGTATACCTTGTACGTACGTTTCATCACACGCTACTGAACACGTTCAAAAACACTTCAACGATTCAACTTACGCTTTTAAAAAATTTCGACCAGTTTTACTCGTATATGAATGGTTGTCTAAAAGTGGTATTTCATTTTAATCGATTTTCGTGCGATCAAAATTTCTTTGAGTATACATTCAAATTTGTGTAAAATTAAAAATATACAAACTATGTTGTAAGTTGTTGAACAAATCAAAGCAAAGGATGTGTATGAAATGAAAGGGGAAGAGAAACTTTATTTAAGTTAAAAAAAGTTTCCACTGAATTCTTCGAAATGAAAAATTGTAGAATTCGTCTATTTACTTGTTACTCAAACAGCAATCCGAGCGCGTATGAAGGAATTTCGATGATTAATTCCAACAAAGAGAGAGGAATTGAGCAAGTTTGTGTGAAAAAGAGAGAGAGAGAGAGAGAGAGAGTTAAAGAAATATACGAACGATAAAATGTCATTGAAATTCGACGACGAGAAGAGCGATCAAATTTGAAGCTGTTCGAAAAGATATAGTTGAGATTTAAACGTCGACACGCGATTCTATTTGATTCTATTCGATTTGAAATATTTCAGAGATTTCGGAGATTCGTTATTATTCAGATAATTTATCAAGAAAAATCACAATTTTTAATATTATCTGACTTTGCAGCAATAATTTCCATTAATTTAAATCAAAGTAAAGAAAAGAATATAATTAAAAATGCAATTAATTGACTCGTAAAATTACTTTTAAATTTAATTATCATTTTTATTCAATATTATTATTTAGAAAAAAATAATTACAAAAATTTTATCTATAAATTCTTAATCCAATTTAAATCTAATTGAATAATAAAATTTCGATAAACGAAAGAAAATATTTTTGTGATAATTGAAGTGTTAATACTGCGAAGTATTAAAAAAGAGAATTAATCAAAAACAAAAAATATTACACAAGATGTATAATAATACGTATGATTATTATTTTAACGACTATATTTAATGGCCTAATTATCTTTCTGAAGTGTTGGCAGCAACATTTCCTTGTGGTCTTCGAAATGACGTAATATGGAGTGGCGAATATATAAATTGCAGTATATCGATGGAATTGCTTTTTTTTCTCATTGTGGTGCTCCGTTTATCGCTACAGGGTATTTATATAATATCGCTCGTTATATCGACACAATCGAAATTATTCTCTTCGAGCTTAAGATTTTTCAAAAATCACATGCGCGTGTATGGACAATATCAATTTAAAATTATCTTTATATATATACATACATATATACATATATATATATGAAATAATAATATTGATTTTTTCTCTCCTTGTTCTAATTCTTCTTCTTTAACTTTTTTACCTAACTTATCCACTTTAATTCTTCTCACGCAATCAATTGTAAAGTCGTTACGACACTTTTTTCCGCGTAATTCGGACATAAATATCAAATACGTCGTCTCACGTGACCAATGTTTTTTAGACAAAAAAAAATTAAAATAAGTTATAAAATATGAAAAAAAGAATGAAGAACAAGATATTTGGTGTTATCAATGAAAATATTTATTCGATACGATGCGACCTCGTTATCTTCGAATTATACATACATACTCATATGTATTTATGTATTTACGTACTGTGTTGCGACAATAGCGAAAAAAAATTCGTCCGATTTGTAAAAGAAAAATATTATTCGTTATCATCCTGTTCCAAACTTTTTTTTCATATTTCTGCTTTAATCCTTCGAGTGTTGAATATTCTTGGCCAAAGCATTTCGTAGGTACGGAATGTTTTATTGCTAGTATGAGTCCATTAAATAATTATTCTAGGCGCAATTAAGAATAAATTATAATTATTATTACCCGAAATTATTGTAAATAACAGAAGAAAGTTTTTTCCGAGCATAATTTTAGTGCGGCAAGACTAAAAAAAATCAATACATTACATTTTTTGTATCCGTATCGACGAACACAATATTGATCGAATACGCATATTTATATTTATACATTAATTTAATAATCTTAAAATAAATTGTTGTGTGTTACAGTAAAGCGTGATTAATTAAAAATTAATGTTAATTATAAGTAAATATATCCGTGCATCAACAGGTTACATTGAGGGTAATGAAATCTCTCGTAAATGAACTGTTTAAATATTTGCAATATTCATTATTTAAATTAATTTATTATTAAAAAAAAAAATCATCAAAATCGGTTAACCCAGTCGAAAGTTCTGAAGTAACAAACATAGAAAAAAAATCAGTCAAATTAAGAACCTCCTCCTTTTTTGAAGTCGGTTAAAAAATGAACATAATCACGCGATAAATAAATATATATATACATATACATACACACATACTATATGCTATTTCGACATTACTCTACGTTTTATAAAATAATAATAGGTTAATTATTGAAAAAGATTCATTACGCGATTATTGTTATATTATTTTGTAGAATATTCTTAAGAGATATAGGAGAATGAATGTATGAATTTATTAGTGGAGAAGAATTCAATTTATAATGAATGCCGAACATATTTGTATTTCATGAGAAGGCGTGCTTTTTGCGAAGAAAAAGAAAAGTTCTTGTATTTTCTCTCTTCGAAAAGAAAAAAAAATAACGAAAAGCCATTGTATTCAATATTAATCGACCAATTTCTCTAAGCTTACAATTTTAAAGTCTAACGTTTACGGTTATGGAAAAAAAGAACAGAAAAAGTAATAATTAACTATTTTAATGTAAATACATATCTAGGAAATTTCTTTAAACAAATAATAATAATAATTATTATTTTATAATAATAATAATAAATATTTATAATAATAATAATAAATATTTATAATAATAATAATAATAATAATAATAATTTTTTTTTTATTGGATGTCAGAGGTTGGGCCAACCCCAGAGTGACCCATCTGAGCCTGCAGAGGCAACCACCCGGGCACTTTTCACTTAAGTATGCTTCCAGGTAGTCCCTTTATTTCTTCGCCCTTTTTCGGGCGCCGACCTTGCATTTAGCGTCTCCCTACATCTCCCCGTTGGGAAGTTCAGGAAGTTCGTTACTCGCGCTTTGTTTAGGGTTAGCGTAAGGTAGCGTAGGTTAGCGTCTATCTTGACATTCTCTATATGCCTATGTGGACATCGCACCCTACGTCCCCCACTTCGGAGGTTCAGGTGTGAAAGGCCCACGCATTTTTTCTTGGCCGAGGTTCGGTCGCCCTTCCTTTTCTCTCTTCTTCTTTTTTTTAAGCACTGCCTCCACAAAGGTGGCAACATTCGTCCACTTTTCCTCGCTCTCCAACATGTGCATCACAGTGTTGTCAGGCGTAATGGATCCTATCTGCTCTTCCAGCCTTCTTCTTTCTTCTGTCCATATCGTGCATTCGAAAAATGAGTGCAGGGCATCGTCGTTTTCCGCACCACAAAGGCATTTTGGCTCCGTGCGTTTCCTCATCTTGTGGAGGTAAGCGCCGAACAGACCGTGGCCCGTCAGAAACTGGGTCAGGTAGTAGTTGACGTCACCGAGTTTTCTATTTACCCAGGAAGAGATCCGAGGTATCAGTCTCTTCGTCCATTTTACAGTATCTCCGCTCGACCATCTGGCCTGCCAGGCTGCCAGTGTGTTTTCCCTTGCTTGTGCTCGGGCCTCCGCCTCACCGAATGCTGTTCTGTTGAGGTATATAGATCTTCTCTCCTTGACCTGTAGATGAAAGGGTATGGTCCCTGCCACCACGAGGACTACGGTCTTTGGTACCGTTCGGTATGCACTCGCTACCTTGAGCGCGCCTCTTCTTTGTACGGCGTTAATGCGTTTCCGGTAGCACTCAAATCGCATTGCATCCGCCCAAATCTCCGCTCCATAGAGGATGATACTTTCCGCCATTCGCATCAGTAGCCACCTTACTGATGGACGAGGTCCTCTTACATTTGCCATGATTCAGCTGAGATGCGTCGTAACTGTTGCCGCCTTTTCTGCTTTTATCCTGAGGTACTCTCCGTAGTTCAGCTTGGTGTCCAGGTGAATATCAAGGTACTTCACTACTGGTTTGGTCGTTAGCTGCGTGCCCCCGTCAGTCAACGGCACTTCTTTGGGGAGATGTTTCTTTGTTAATATTCCCACTTCTGTCTTCGTTGCTGCTATTTCAAGGCCGCGTTGGTTCATCCACCTTTCTACTCGCGTTAGCACTCGATTCAGCTTAGCTTCCGCGAGTTGCATCGTTCTTGCGGTGACGATGGCGTCTATGTCATCCGCGTATCCATTCAAAAAGGTACCTTCTGGCATTACCACTTGATGGAAAATCCCGTTGTACGAGAGATTCCAGAGTTCCGGGCCAAGCACTGAGCCCTGGGCAACGCCTGCTGTGAGTTCTCGTCGAACTTGTCCCTCTTCATTCTTGTATAGCAGGTAGCGGTTGTGGAGATAGTTCCCCAGGATTGCCAAAAGGTACTTCGGAGCTCGGAAGTCATGCTCTAGTGCATGCATGATGTTCTGCCATTTCACCGAATTAAACGCGTTCTTAACGTCAATAGTGGCCATCAGGCATATAGGGCGTGAGAAGTGGTTTCCCTATTCATTGCTCTTCGCCACATCGATGACCTCTCAGACCGCGTCGATGGTTGATCGTCCTCTCCTAAAGCCATACTGTCTTCGTGCTAAGCCACCAGCCGCTTCTACAGCAGCCTACAGTCGGGATCTCAGCAGTGTCTCCAAAAGCTTTCCAGCAGTATCGAGCATACAGAGAGGTCTGTATGCCGACGGCGAATCCAGCTGGCTCTTCCCTTTGCTGATCAGCACAAGCCTTGCCTCCTTCCAACGGGGGTCGAAGTAGCTAGCTTTGAGGCATGCGTTATACATGTCCAGCAGTACTCGTCCATGTTTCTCCCCAACTATCTGCAGCACCTCCGAAGGAACTCCGTCCGGTCCCGGGGTCTTTTGCTTCTTTAGGCATGGGAGTGCCGTATCTAGCTCTACGGGAATCTAGGTCTACGGGAATGACGCCAGCTATCACGAACACCGCTGCCGCGGAGACAGTGCGGTAAGCGCACGCAATGCGAAGTGCCCCCCGCCGCTGTACCGCCACCATCGCCTGTCGGTATTTCTTGACCCAAACCGAGTCACATCGGTTATGTTATTTATAAGTTAACTTTGGTATGTAATAGTGACGTCATCTCTAGCATGTAAAGCTAACGTAACAATGTTATATAAATATAACATCACTCTAAGGTTACTAATGTGATGTCACTCGCTAAGTAACATGTATGTCATTTTAATATCATATTTACGTTACAAATTTGATATCCCATTTACATAACAATTTGTATCGCAAGAATGTAAACTTTACATTACATTTGTTATGTTACATGTTCTCTAGGTGTGATATTGTTTAAAGTTTGTTCTAGAATTAAAATATAAAAAAAAGATTTAAAGAGACGCGGATTGAGTAGTCGGAGAACAGTCAGCTGTTAATCAATGAGATTTAAATCAATAAGTTTTCGGTTGCTAAGATGTTAGTTGCTAATCAATAAAACGTTAGTTGTTTATGAATGAATTGAGATATTAAGGAGAAAAAGATCGAAATCAGTTGTTTAGTTGTATCAGATGAAAAACCATTGTTTTCGATATCGGTTGTGAAAAAGTTTTACTCTCCATTAAATAAGAAAAATTGTGTTACTTTTTTTTGTGTTTTACTTGTTACCTTTTAAATTACATTTCGTTGATATTTATTCGCTTTATTTTAAAGAACGTTATCGTACAAATTTAAGAAGTTTCTAAGACGAAGATTTTAAAAGTCCGCCAGCTTCATGCAGCGCTGTCAATTTGTCATCTTCCAAGACGCGTCCTGTGAGATCTGCTTCTTCGGACATCATCTTAGCTGTGATTCTTGCATCTGAGGACATCATCTTAGCTGTGATTCTTGCATCTGAGGACATCATCTTAGCTGTGATTCTTGCATCTGAGGACATCATCTTAGCTGTGATTCTTGCATCTGAGGACATCATCTTAGCTGTGATTCTTGCATCTGAGGACATCATTTTAGCTGTGATTCTTGCACCTGAGGAAGTCATCTTGACTGCGATTCTTGCTTCTGAGGAAATCATCTTGAATATAATATCTGAGTCTGAGAAAATCATCTTTGTTGTGTCATGTGAGTCTGATCCATAGAATTTAAACTACTGGTGACTTCTAGACCAGAAAATCATCGTATTCAGGGGTAGTAAACCCGCCAGCTTGTAGGTTGCCTTACGAGTAACCTTGTGGTACACTCCTTAGAAAATCATCGTACCCAAGGTTTGGTAACTCCCGCACCTTGTAAGGTCACACCTGCAAGTTCCCTTGAATACATTCTAGAAGTCTTCTTTTCTGAGTATGTTACACAAAATCATCGTGTTCAAGGTTCGGTCTGAGTTCGCACCTTGCTAGGCTGACTACAAGTTCCCTTGCGGTACACTCCTTAGAAAATCATCATACCCAAGGGTAGTAAACCCGCCAGCTTGTAGATCATGCCTGCAAGTTCCCTTGAATACATTCTACAAGTTTTCTTTGTTACATCACCTATAAGTGGCTTCTAGACTAGAAAATCATTGTATTCAAGGGTAGTCAACCCGCCAGCTTGTAGGATATGCCTGCAAGCTCCCTTGAATACATTCTAGAAGTCTTTTTCCTCCTAAGTTTCAACAAATAACTACATTTCTGTTTTTAGCCTAACGTTTATCCACTGAGTGAGCAGAAATTTTACCTGATCCCAAACGTACTACATTGGAAATATCTTGTCGATAAGATTAAAATGCTCATAATTAAAATTCTTAAGACTGTATTAATAAGCGCAGTAGCGTCATTCAATTTACTCATTAAAATCTTTATTGGAAATTCATTCTTCATACTTGACTAATTAACATTTTTTGGTAGCAGAGCGTGGTTATTGAAACAATATCAAGATGAGAGTCAGTCATGTGAAGAACCATGTTGAAGAGCAGATGGAGCTCATCAAAATTATCAACGATGCCATCACCAACTTAACTCGTGTCGGAGAAGAAAATATTTCTCTTCAACGAGTGGAAGCTCGAAAAACGGCATTGCAAGACACTTGGAGCAAATTTTCTGTTACTCATGATGCTATAAAAATTGCAATAAGGCGATTAAGTGAAGATAAAAAGGAAGAAGTATTAAAACTTTCATATTTCAAGGAAGACCTTTACCGTGCCACCTACGATACTTATTTAGAAGCGTTGGAAAGGATGAATATTTTGTATGATCAACGAAAGCAAGCCGAGAGTAGTTCATCAGTAACCAGTCATCTAGAATTTCCTGTTCATCATTATGGGCCTCGTCTTCCAAGTCTGGATTTACCGAAATTTAATGGCGTTCCATCGGAATGGCTGCAATTCAAAGACATGTTTAATTCTATGGTCATCAATAATAGTTCCCTGTCTGTTATATGGAAACTTCATTATCTCAAGCAAAGCCTTACTAGTCCAGCAGCTAATTTCTTAAAAAATACGGTGTTAACAACTGACAATTTTCAAAAGTCATGGGATGCGCTAGTTTCATTCTACGAGAATAAGCGGTTATTAGTAAACTCCGCATTGCAATCATTATTTACGATAAAAAAAATGACAAAAGAATCTGCTGCGGAGATGGAAAGTTTGTATTCAACAATTACACAGATCTATCGAACTTTGAAGACACTCGGACGACCAGTGGAAACTTGGGATGATTTCTTGGTCTTCATTGCAGTTCAACGTTTGGATCAAGAATCGGTGAAAGCTTGGGAACTGCATTTGGGCTCAACTAAAGACCCTCCGTCATGGAAACACTTTATGGAATTTCTTATGAGTCGTTTGTTAACTCTCCAAGCAGTTGAAAAATCGAGAAATCCTGGTTCTCAACATAATCCACGAGTAACTATGGTTCATTATGCATCTGGAGATCAGAATAATTTCAAGAAATGTTCAAATTGCACCGGAGATCACCATATACTTAATTGCCCAGCGTTTGTCAATCAACCAATTGAGAAAAAATTGGCAATCATCAAACGAAAGAAATTATGCTACAATTGCTTAGGAAACCATATGGTTAATAAATGTGTGTCAACGAAAAAGTGCTTGAAGTGCGGGAGAAAGCATCATACAGCAATCCACAGACCTGGTCCGACGGAAGCATCTTCAACACTAAGTGCTCAAACCAATCTTGCATCACATTCGACTTTAACAGCTAATCAGACCCTGTTAGCCACCGCTCAAGTCAAAGTTATTTCCGAGCAAGGTTTTCAAGTCCAAGCAAGAGCATTAATAGATCCAGGATCACAAGTATCCTTTATATCTAAGAAACTAGTTCAGCAGCTTCATCTGAAAAAGAATCCAACAACATTTGAATTACATGGGATCGGCGCAGTGAAGGCTAGAAGAACTCAGGGTCTCGTCACAGTTATTCTACGACCACACTTTGATTTTTCTCAACAGGTCATTTTACAAGCTCACATTTTTCCCAAACTAACAGCGTGGATTCAACCCATTTCAAAATCTAACTGGAGTCATATTCAAAGGCTACAACTAGCAGATCCTAACTATAATCAACCGGGAAAAATTGACATCATCGGAGCAGATTATTATGGTCAAATATGCCTAGAAGGGCTACGAAAAGGCCCAAGTATAACTCCTACAGCTCAATCAACTATTTTCGGATGGATTCTTTTCGGGCCCACTGGTAATCTTCCAACCTCTTCAAAACAGTGTTTTCACACGTCTGTTAATGAAGAACTCTACCAGCTCATAAAGAGATTCTGGCAACTGGATGAAATTCCAGTTAATAATACCTCTTCTTTGACACCAAATGACCAAGAGTGTGAAGATCATTTTAAAGCAACACATTCTCGAGATAATACTGGCCGTTACATCGTTAGATTGCCATTAAGAAAACCAGTTCAATCCCTTGGAGAATCAAAAAGCGCAGCTTATCGAATGTTATTGACCATATCTAAGCGACTTTCAAAAGATTCGTCATTGCGAGCTGCTTACTATGAATTTATGGAAGAATATCAAAATTTACAACATATGAGTATAGTAACTGATTCCTCTACTGAACCTAAGCACTGCTATTACTTACCTCACCATGGGGTAATACGAGATCAAAGTTTAACTACCAAACTACGAGTTGTTTTCAATGCATCCTGCAAAACTTCAAGCGGATTATCATTGAACGACATTCTTCACACTGGACCTAAATTGCAGACTGAAATAATAGATGTACTCTTACGGTTCCGTTATTTTGAATATGTTTTCATATCGGATATTGAGAAAATGTACCGTCAGATCAAGGTACATCCTGATGACTGGGATTTCCAAAGAATTCTTTGGAAGAATGAGAACGGTGAATTTATCACATATCAACTAACAACTGTTACCTATGGAATGGCTTGCGCTCCTTTTCTGGCACTACGAGCAGTGCAACAACTAATTGAAGACGAAGGATCAAAGTATCCTCTAGCTATATCTGCTCTAACTGAAGGACGATACGTTGATGATATTTTTGGTGGTGCAGACTCCATCCAAGAAGCACAGGAAACAGTAAAACAAGTTAATCAACTCTGCATGGCGGGCGGTTTTCCTCTTAAAAAATGGATAAGCAATCATCCCTCAATTCTTCAATCAATATCTTCTTCTGATCAACTTCTTGCTTCGTCAGTAACCATCGACAAAAATACTGTTGTACATGCACTGGGCATGAATTGGAGTCCAATCACTGATGAATTCCAGTTTACATGGAATGTTCCCATCTATTCGAAAATTACTAAACGTACTATTCTTTCAACTATTGCTAAATTCTTTGACCCACTTGGACTACTATCACCAGTGATAATCAATGCAAAAATCTTCATTCAACAACTTTGGACTAATCAGCTTGACTGGGATGACCCATTGCCTACAGAACTTTCAATTCAGTGGAAAAATTTGATTCAAAGTTTTCAAGAGATGAGCTTGATGTCAATTCCTCGCTGGCTAAAAAACGTCCCACAGTAATCCCTGTGAAATTCATGGGTTCTGTGATGCGTCTCAGCAAGCTCTTGCCACTGTAATCTATGTAACCTCAAAAGACTCAAATGACAGAATTCATACTATGTTATTGTGCTCAAAGACTAAAGTTGCTCCCATCAAACGATTAACGATTCCTCGATTAGAATTATCAGCCGCTGTAATGCTTACAAAATTAGTTCATCATGTCCTTCAAAAGTTCGAAGTAAATAAACTTTCAGTTCATCTTTGGACAGACTCAGCAATCACACATATTTGGATAAATGCTCATCCATCTCGGTGGAAAGAATTTATTCATAATAGAGTTTGTTTAATTCAAGAAACGCTCCCTACAGCTAAATGGCATTATGTACCAGGAAAAGATAATCCTGCAGATTGTGGTACACGAGGACTTACCCCAACCCAACTAGCTAAACATCATATCTGGTGGGTTGGTCCAGAATGGCTCCAACAACCTTCTTCTACATGGCCCACTACTTCAACAAACCTAGAAGTGAACGACGAACTAGAAGAACATCCAATTAAAGTGAACACTACAACTATAAACATGTCTGAATCATTCGGAAATTTGATTCTAAAGTATCACGATTTTATGCGACTTCTTCGCATTACTTCACTTTGCAAAAGATTTCTCCTAAGACTGCAAAACAAAAAGGGAAATATTACAAATGAACCAATTACTGTCCAAGAGTTGAACGATGCTAAATTTCACTGGGTCCATCTAACTCAACAAGCAGCCTTCAGTCAAGAAATTAGACAATTATCAAGAGGGGAACATCTATCAAATTCCAATCCTTTAGTTCGTTTAACACCATTTCTTGACTCTCAAGGTCTCCTCCGTGTAGGAGGTAGACTTGAATCATCTAGTTTGTCTTTTAATTCCAAGCACCCGGTCATTCTTCCTAGAGATTCACCATTGACTAAGATGGTTATAAGATATGCTCATCAAAAAACTCTTCATGGAGGAATTCAAAAAACTTTATCTTACATCATGAATGAATTTTGGATCATCGGAGGCAGAGCTTCAATCAAATCTTTAATTTGGAAATGTGTAAAATGTGCAAGATTTCGACAAATCAAGAGCCAACAGCTTATGGGTCAATTACCGGTTCATCGAGTCACGCCGTCTCGACCTTTTTTGCATTCTGGAGTAGATTATGCAGGACCAATTCACCTCAAAACATGGCGAGGACGCACAGCTCGTGAATATAAAGCATATATTGTTCTCTTCGTTTGTGAATCGACTTCAGCCATTCATTTAGAAGTTGTAACTGATTATACAACTGACGCCTTCATAGCAGCATATAAGCGATTCACATCCAGACGCGGAATTTGTGCAACCCTTAGAAGTGACTGTGGAACCAATTTCAAAGGAGCTGACGCATAACTTCAAGCCCTTTTTTCTACGACCTCAAAACAACTTGGTAAATTAGCTACACTTTTAGCTAACGATGGTACTCAATGGATATTTAACCCCCCGTCTGCTCCTCATTTTGGGGGAAAATGGGAATCTGGAGTAAAATCTGTTAAACACCATCTTCGACGAGTAATCGGTGATCATCGTCTCACGTATGAAGAAATGAGTACCTTTCTCACCCAAGTTGAAGCTACGTTAAACTCGAGGCCACTATGCCCCCTAACTAAATAAATATTGTACCTGAACCTTCCTTGGAAGATATTAAAACACCTCGGCTTTCTCGATGGCAATTTCTACAAAAAATGACCTCCGAATTCTGGTCAAAATGGACAAAAAAGTACCTACAATATTATCAACGTACTTATAAATGGAACCAGACGCTTCCTGAACTCCAACAAGGAGCCTTAGTTCTAATTATTGATGAAAGGTATCCTCCTACTAAATGGCCGTTAGGACGTGTTCTTAAGTTCATCCAGGGAAAGATGGCCATGTTCGTGTCGCCACTGTTAAAACCTCTACAAGTACTTTTGACCGGCCGATTCCCGCAAGGGAACTTGTAGTCAGCCTAGCAAGGTGCGAACTCAGACCGAACCTTGAACACGATGATTTTGTGTAACATACTCAGAAAAGAAGACTTCTAGAATGTATTCAAGGGAACTTGCAGGTGTGACCTTACAAGGTGCGGGAGTTACCAAACCTTGGGTACGATGATTTTCTAAGGAGTGTACCACAAGGTTACTCGTAAGGCAACCTACAAGCTGGCGTGTTTACTACCCCTGAATACGATGATTTTCTGGTCTAGAAGTCACCAGTAGTTTAAATTCTATGGATCAGACTCACATGACACAACAAAGATGATTTTCTCAGACTCAGATATTATATTCAAGATGATTTCCTCAGAAGCAAGAATCGCAGTCAAGATGACTTCCTCAGGTGCAAGAATCACAGCTAAAATGATGTCCTCAGATGCAAGAATCACAGCTAAGATGATGTCCTCAGATGCAAGAATCACAGCTAAGATGATGTCCTCAGATGCAAGAATCACAGCTAAGATGATGTCCTCAGATGCAAGAATCACAGCTAAGATGATGTCCGAAGAAGCAGATCTCACAGGACGCGTCTTGGAAGATGACAAATTGACAGCGCTGCATGAAGCTGGCGGACTTTTAAAATCTTCGTCTTAGAAACTTCTTAAATTTGTACGATAACGTTCTTTAAAATAAAGCGAATAAATATCAACGAAATGTAATTTAAAAGGTAACAAGTAAAACACAAAAAAAAGTAACACAATTTTTCTTATTTAATGGAGAGTAAAACTTTTTCACAACCGATATCGAAAACAATGGTTTTTCATCTGATACAACTAAACAACTGATTTCGATCTTTTTCTCCTTAATATCTCAATTCATTCATAAACAACTAACGTTTTATTGATTAGCAACTAACATCTTAGCAACCGAAAACTTATTGATTTAAATCTCATTGATTAACAGCTGACTGTTCTCCGACTACTCAATCCGCGTCTCTTTAAATCTTTTTTTTATATTTTAATTCTAGAACAAACTTTAAACAGATATCACTGTTACGTTGGTGTGTTCACTGGGGTATATACGAAAGATCAACGTAATCCCAATTTTATTTACTAGTTTAATATAATATAAGAGAAATTAAAATTAATACGAGTATTTTAATTTCATGAAAAAATTGCTGTTTATATTTGCCCAAAACCTCCATACAAAATATATATTATTTATGGATGTCAACCATATCTTATTTACAACAGTTTATATTGATAACTTGAATATTAAAAAAGACGATTTTATTTATTGAAAAAATATAATTACTTGTTCCAAATTGTGTTATACAAATCCGTACGTCGTTGGGAGAAAATTGGAATTTGAGCTCTTACCTCATCAACCACTTTGAGATCTGTAAAATAATAAATTTCTTATTATTGCAATATTGTTATTAGTTTAGTGAGTTTAATACAATTAGGAATAATTAAGATTCTATTTAACTACATATGTAAATGAGAGGTGAGGAATTCGTAATGGCATTCAAGTGGAAGTTACTTTAATGATAAGTAGCTTCTCTATTACCTATATCAGAGACGATCATGTCTTCCGTAGAATCTAATTCATGAAGTATTTCACCCCAAGGATTAGTTAGCTGTGTGTGTCCCCATGCTATATAACCAGGAAGAGAACCACGAGCTGGTGATACGCAGGCGACGTATAATTGATTGTCATTTGCTCTAGAACGCTGCAGAAGCGACCAATGCAGTGGACCAGTTGTTAAATTGAATGCACCTGGATATATTAACATTTGGCAACCTATTGATGAAGAACAACAAACAAAAAATTACTAATAAAAATACAAAAAGAATAATATAAAAAAAAGATAGCAAAAATGTTGATTCTATAAAAAAGATATTTCCCGGCCTATACCCATGGTATATTTTAATGAAATTTTGCTTAATATATTTACATTTTACAACCTATTGATGAGAAGAAATTACCATAATGATTAAAAACAAAGTTTTTTTAATTTAAAATAAAAAAGAAAAATGAATTATAAAATTATGATCCTGTAAAAACAAGATTAATTGATTACCTAACAAAGTGGATTTACAATCGGTAAATTTATGAATTGAAAGAAATTAGATTTGATTTAAATATACCTTGATTTCTATAAAGTCTAGCCAATTCTTCAAAACGAATATCGTAGCAAATGCCAATCCCAATTTTACACCCCATTATTTCGAAAGTGGTCAGAGAATTTCCAGAAGTTAATGAGTCGCTTTCGCGAAACGTAATTTTCCCTTTGATATCGATATCGAAGAGATGCATCTGTCGATAAAGAAATTTATGTTGAGAAGTTGGGAGAGGACAATTTTTAAAAGTAAAATTTCAACGACTCGTATTTTTTAAAATGAAAACTTTTATCTCTGTCATGAATATTTTTGTGGATGTATTTTTATAAATATTAGAAAATAAAAAATATCTTTTATATAAGGTTTAAAGTATATTTTTTGTTTTGTTTTATATAAACCATCGATTTAGAAATAATAAATGATTACCACCTTTCTGTATTTAGTTATCATTTTTCCATCAGGTCCCCAAATCGTACAAGTATTATACAATTTATCGCCATCTCTTTCTGGAATTGTACCGCCAATTACGTAAATATTATTTTTTTTTCGCCGCATCAGACAACACAATGCTCGTCTGGCCTTTTGGAATTTCTTCTGCGTATTTTGGGAAATGAGCTAAATTTGCATGTAAACAAATTTATATTAGGAAATATATTTACATATTTATATTTAAAATATATGACATTTACGGGTTACAAGTATGTCAAATAAAAATGATCTTTTTAAATAAATCAAATATGCACGCAAATTAAATCATTTTTAAAAAACGGCAATTAATTGTAGGATTTGAATTTTGGAAGCTAATGAACTTTCACTTATATGGAATACGGTTCTAGTCTTTTGTTTTCAAATTAATATTTACTGTATATTTAGTTAATGTTTAAAGTGAAGATTACTGCTACACATTACACACTGTTTACTATATATTGTAAGTAGAATATAATAGTATATTAGTCACCTAGGGAGGTAAAGTAAGAAATGTCTCAGAGTACATGTAATCAATCATCAACAAACATGTGCTCTGAGGCTTTCTTATTTACTGCCCATGGTGAGTATACATTTTTTCTGCTCGACGTAGGCGGAAAGCGGTAACTTCGTTTTGAACAGCGAGAGAAAAGTTGACGCTTTTCGCCCGGAGGGAAGAAAAAAATATAATTAATATTATTTACACACATGTTCCATAAGGAGAATTAAAACACTCTGGTAATACGACGATGTTCGCACGATCTTTTTTAGCTTGTTCAATATAATCAACAGCTCGTGTTAAATTTTTCGTTTTGTCATCGCCCACAGCAAGTTGCACTAATGCTAAACGGAGTGCTATGATTATAAAATCAAATATTAAATTTTTATTTATTAATTAGTTAAATATATTAAGGGCAGTAAAGTATTATCTCTTATAATATTGATTATATTTTATTATATTTGGTTGTTTTACGTACTTGACATGGTCCTAATACTTTGCTTGAGTATCTTCGTATGTAGCATGATAATTAGGTTATGGCATAAATGTACCATCTACATATTCAAGTGCAGATACACTTAAAGAAAAAATAAGTACAGAATAACGTAAAATTAATCTAATCAAAAAATGTAAACCATGTATATGTTCAAGATATCATCATACAAGTTTTATATATAATGAATAAGATAATTAATATTTATATAGATTTTTTCCTTATTACTCTGTGCATTTTACAGGTAAGAGGTTCCTTAACCTTTAATACTTCGACATTTAATTGTAGTTATCTACTGGCAACTCCAACGTATTCTTATAATCATCACCGGTGATGCCTGGGAGGCACACTTGGAGTAGAACGCTGATCATTGATGGTTCCTGGGAGGCACACTTGGAGCGTTATGGGTTAAAAACAGTGCGTTATACAGTTAGTACTCGAATAGGTAATTGCCCTAAGTGTGCCCATAGTTGTTTAACTTTTGTGATTATATGGAAATGAGTTTTTTCAACTAGGTAAGGCCATTGAAAAAATGATTTTTATAAATTTTAGATATTATAATTTAAAAATGGATTTAAAAATGTATGCAAAAATAAATTTTATTAAGAGACAAAATGATACTGTGGAACCTCGGTTTGCCAGCATAATCATTCTAGAAATTTCATAATCAAAAGCATTCGTATATCAAAGCAAATACTATCATAATAAATACATAATGGGAAATTAGATAATTAGCTCCATAGTTTTTTATTCATATAAAAATTATATAAAATACAAAATACTAAGAAAATATTAAACAAGTTAATCCACACTTTATTTACCACGAATATGCTTTATTCGTATTGCTTGTATTTTGAGACATTGTTCGTTAATGAAATGAAAAATTTGTAATTGGCTTTTGTTTTACTTGTAAGCCAAGTTACTTGCAATCCCAAATTCCACTGTACATAAACAAAATAGTACAAAATTTGGCAGTTAAATAAAAGTGAATTTAACAAATGTATATCATCATCTTCTAGTTGATCTTGATCTGGATTTTCTCTTAGGTGATCTAGATCGTGTCCTCTTTTGTTTATGTTTCTTTTTATCTAAAGTTTCGCTATTGTTTCTATCTTTGTCTTTAGTTGTTTCACGTTCCTTATCCTTCTTCTTTCGCTTTTTATTCGATTGTTCCGGTGAATTATCATGCTTTTTAGTTTTTTTAGTTATCTTATATTTTTTTGTTCTATGCCTGCTACTACCACTGCTACTGCTAGAACTTCTTCTCTTTCGGCTTTTTCTTTCGACACTACTATCACTGACCGACGAGTGTCTTTTGTGTTTTTTTGATTTTGCTTTATAATCATAATTTTTCTTTCTTTTTTTACCACTGTGTCTTTCAGTATCACTTCTTTCTTCCTTTTTAGATTGCTCCTTTTCGTTATCTTGATTACCTTTATTAGGTTCCAAAGACGAACGTTTTTCTAATTGGGGACTTTCTTTGCTTTTATATTCTTTATACTTCGCTGCATCTGAAATCAGTGTCATAAAATACTAAAAACTAAACTTTCAACACCTATCAAAGTAATGCAATAACAACAGAGATCTTTAAAAAGCATTTTAATATTAACTTTTTGTAAAAAAACATTGTCAATTATTTTTAACATATATATTTATCTAATCTACGTTATATGTAAATTATATTTTGTGGAGTATTAGATTGACTTTTTAAAGATCCCTTAATAAAGAATGTAACTTGTATACTAACTTAAAACCTTAGCTTTCTCAGTATATTCATCTTTCGTCACAGGTTGAACTATAAATTCATTTACAGAAATTGTGTCTCCTCCCAAAGCCATTTTGATAATTACTCTTCCAGCATCGTCGTCTAACCCTTCTATTTGACCATAAGCATTAACATATTTACCACTTGTGATCTTCACATAGGTACCTTTCTCAATTTGTATTTCTTTTTCTTTTTTGTCTTTAGATTTAGTTACTTTTTTTTGTATTGTTATTTTGTCCGCTCCAAGACCCATTCCTTTTGGACGTAATTCAGGTATAACAGTCGTTACTAATCTGTAAAATATAAAATAAAAAAAAATTAAACGGATGTATAATAAAATTTATTTTTACCTATAGTATTTGTACATTAGAACAGATTCTTACTTTTCATTTTTACCAATTCCTTGTCCCGGTTTCCATCCCATTCCACGTAGTACAGCTAAACCAAACGCCTCTATTGGAATTCGTTCATAATCTTCTAAGGTAGACTATTAATAATATGAATATAATTTAGAGAGAATTTTATAAATAGTAAAATTTTAATCGATATGATTTAACTTACTTCTTCTTGTCCCCTCAAAGCTTTTTCTTCCTCCATTACAGGCAAAGTTAAAACTTTAGATGCTTGTTTAGTTCCTGTAGATTTTAAATCTTCTATAATTTCTTTAGCTGCTTGTTCTTCCAAATTACTGGTAGTAGTTTCTATAGACGTCGTATTCACTGGCTCAGTTTTAATAACCACATTAGGAATGTCGGTATGAATTGGTGCAGCATTTCCATTAGCTATTTCACTACTCGTCTCTTTTTTAATATCAATTAGTACTTTTACTTCTTCGTTTGGCACTACTTTGGGTTCAAATATGTCTGCATCTATTTTATTGATAATTCTATCGTGCCACATTTTTGAACCCAACAATGGAATGACCAGGGGTTCATCTTTTTTTCTTCTTCTCTATAAAATAAAAAATCACATTTTAAACAATTACTTTTTATACATACAACAACTTCATAAAATTACTTCTCATAACTTTTCTAATAATGAGGTTAGAAAAAATAACTTTTGTTTAAATTTTATTACAAAAAAAAATATTATCACTTACCCAATAATTTTAATACTTTTATTATCTACACATTCGATATAATCAATTTTCTTTTGTTCCTGAGGAAGTTTATTTTTTAATACAGGCTTCTTAACAGTTTTGGCAAAACCAAAAGAAATTTTTTTTCCTTCTTCTGTCATCTTTCAATTTTATTGTAATGCGTGCAAATATTAATTTTAAACTACGAAATATAATTTTATATATATTCTATTAATATATAGATAAATTTACATTCAATTTTTAATGATTTCGAATATTTTTAAAAATTATTTCTGTCACTATGTTTGTACCATGGAGCCAGATAACAGGAGAGCGATCGACATAGGAAAATAACTAGCAAATACGAATGGAAAGAAAAGGAAAGATTATTTTCGGAATTACGCCGCTAGGTTTCGTTATGTTCGCTGAAGTCAGGTTTATGACGTCATATTTTTCATTGACAATTGTTGACAATACTGCATTATTAGCAATTGCATTAATGTTTTTTTAATTTATAAAAAGTAATATTTATTTCAAAATGGTAAAGAAATGTATTGTTCATGGGTGTATAAGTGGACAAGTCAAGGATCGTAATAAGAATGCTAAATTAAATCGGAGAAACACGTTTTTATTCACTGTACCACAGGTAATATAACCTTAATTGATAGTTATTAATTACTAATATAAAAAAATGCAATGATGCAAATAAGTTAATCAAACTAAAAGTAAAAAATTTAATTTTTTTTTTGCAGAATTCTATCTTTAAAAAATCCTACATTTCTTTTATCTTTCTACGTTTATCTATCTTCAATCTATTGCAATTCACGTAATAATTTTCTTTTTTCAAAAGCACCCTGATCTGGTAAAATTATGAAGTAGTGGATTAAACCAGCAATTAATACCAAAAAAACAATACACAAAGAATGCAACTACGAATATTTAATGACGTCTCACCTTAATCAAGATCAACTGGAAGTATGTATTATCGTTCTTATCTTGTATAATTTATTGTTCTTTTACTATTTTAAAATTTTTACGTTTATCGTTTTCAGAAATTTTTTGGTATCATGAGAAGTGTTTGTCGCTGTAATAATCATCCAGACACCATTCTATTTGGACAGGTTTTCTGATTACTCTGTTCATATTCGCTAGTCACCCCTTCAAAAGGGTCTAATGTCACGGCTGGTGAGCTTCTTCAGTCATTAATGCAAACAAAGGAATCTCTGATTGCATCGAATTCGTTAAAAAAAATTGGCTTAATGACATTGATGCAATTATTGAAAATGGTATTGTGAATCACGAAAACTCATCCAGTGAAAATATTAATGAATTCGTAGGTATTAAGACAATTAAAATAAATAAAATGAACCAGATTTTGGAAAAAATTTCAAAGGCAAAATTTTTACCAATGTTAGGCTGTGATAAACATGTCAAAGAACTTATGGCTACAATTTTAAATAATTTTATCGTCATGCGTGGAAATTTCTTAGTAAATTTAATTAATCGTACTTTAAACGATCGGAAATTAAAAACAAAAAAACTTCGTAAATACTCTAAACTATCATAAATTATTAATGAACTTATTATTCTTATTAAATCTATTATTTATTGTTTTTTAACTCTACTTATGCTAGAGAAATTTCTAGTCTTGTAAAAAGTGCAATTTACGATAATAAATTACAATTTACTTATATATTTTATTGTGATATTTATATTTAATTGTTTTGTTGATAACAAAGTGCATATATAAAGTGAAAATAGAAACTGTAAAATTATCGAGAACACTTAATAGTTTTCTATAAGTGTAAGTTTAATTTACTCATTTAATAATTACAAGTATAAATGTACAAACCTAACCTATAACTTATCGTTTGTTTACAGACTTATTGTTTGTGATGAATAATCATGGTTTGACAGTGTATTCTTAATTACTGCAAAAGTTCAACAAAAACTACGCAAGACCGTCAAGACCAAAATTTTAAGCAAACAAATCTCAGTTCGAGTAAAACTATGACCATGTACCACATTGAGAAATAAAAATATGTTAAAATAAATCTATTTTCTAATTGTTTTATATATTTGTCTTATTATTATTATTATTAATATAATATATATAGTAGATAATTATATTTATCAAAATTGTATAAATTCCTACAAATTGTTTTGAAATTTCAAAATACTGTAATGCCTTTTATCAAATCAAACTTAATTAAATCTTTCTTATTGAATTTATAATAATTTTTTCGTGTAACCTATTCTATTTTAATATAAATTTTTAATTATCATTAAATATAGTTCTTTTTTTCTGTATTTGATGCAATTCATTATTTTATAATTATTTCAATGTTTGAATCATTCGCACGCAAAATCGAGTTCCGGTCCCCCAGCAATGTACATACCGGAACTCGATTTTGCGTGCGAATGATTCAAACATTGAAATAATTATAAAATAATGAATTGCATCAAATACAGAAAAAAAGAACTATATTTAATGATAATTAAAAATTTATATTAAAATAGAAAAGGTTACACAAAAAAATTATTATAAATTCAAGCGGTCCCCCAAAATTTTCAGCCAATGGCACATGAGCTGAATATGAATGGCGCATCCCTCCTACAGGATCCCTATTCTCTACCAGTTTTCATACCATCTGTAGTTCGATACTGAACTAGATTGAAAAAGCGCGTTTTTCAAATGCTCGATATCCTATAGTGATATTTATTTTATTTCATTTCATTTCATTTCATATTACATGGTAAATGAATTACAATGAATGCAGACTCAAATTTTCAGGTTTATAATTGTAATTATATATATTTGAACCGTCATTTGAACACTGTACAACATTAGGTTAACAATGCATTATGTTTTGTTTTTACAAATATAAGCAATACAATTGAACAAAATTTATCCATATAACTTATAGATATTAATTCGTGAAACTCTTGATTGTGCTTTCCTGTGACGTATTTACATTAGTATTTACCATTGAAATACTATTCAGTAAGAACAAAGCCCTTGGAAATTCTCTCTCTCTCATTATGTTATATAATGTGTAATATTATATAATTTAAAAAATTTTTTATTTTAATTTCATTAAAAAAAAATATCTACTTTAGAAGTTTTATTTGCGTATTTTAATTCGAGAAAACCTCAGAATAATCGTAACTTTAATCGTCAAAATAATTATAACTTTAAATTTGGTTATCGTATGTACTGACGTCGATAATAACATCAGCATTGTTACCAACAGGTAAATCTTAATGAAATGTTGGTACTGCGGTTTTGTATTATTCTCTTCACTAAAGATTTAACAACAGATCAACTTTATAAACAACAATAATAATTAAGAGGAAAGGAAAATATAAATATATATAGAAATAAAAATGAATTTAGAATTATTGGGTGAGATTATTTAAAATATATAAATTTAAATGAGGTTTTACTTAAATATATATCTTATATTTAATATATTGTTTTAGAATCATTTGGACAAAATTATCCAGAAGTGAGTATTTAATTCCAATGATATTATCACATTAATTTTATAAATCAAGAATAAAATTTGTAAGTAATTATTATCTTAGGAATTTGACGGTACATTGGATTGTATATCACTTGCTGTAACATGTACATTTAACAAACGAGGAACTCTACTTGCTGTTGGTTGTAATGATGGTAGAATAGTTATATGGGATTTTTTAACACGTGGGATTGCAAAGATCATTAGCGCACATGTACATCCTGTTTGCTCATTGAGGTATACTTATTTGATTTTAAACAGATAAGTTTTCTGTAATCAAAAATATATAGCATTTTTATGAATGTTTCCATTTATTTAGTTGGTCTAGAAATGGACACAAATTGCTGAGCGCTTCTACAGATAATAATGTTTGTATATGGGATGTTTTGTCTGGAGAGTGCGATCAAAAATATAGGTTTCCTTCTCCAATCTTGAAAGTTCAATTTCATCCGAGAAACTTAAATAAATTTTTAGTATGTCCGATGAGACATGCTGCTGTAATGGTTGACATCGAAGGCACTCATAGAGTCATACCTCTTGATGAAGATGTATTTAATATTTATATATCATTATTTCTATATCTAGTAAATATAAATTACTTAATCTATTGCATTTTGTTTCTAGAGCGATTTAAATATAGTAGCATCATTTGATAGAAGAGGCGATTATGTATATACCGGAAATGCTCGTGGCAGAATTTTAGTCTTAGATGCAGAATCTTTAACCGTTAAAGCATCTTACAAGATTTCACAAGGTACTGCCAGTAACACAGCAGTAAAGAGTATTGAATTCGCAAGGCGTGGTTCGTGTTTTCTTGTTAATACTTCCGATAGAGTTATTCGCGTGTATGATAGTATAGAGATATTGGCATGTGGAAAAGATGGCGAACCAGAGCCAATTCAAAAACTACAAGATCTTGTAAATAAAACTATGTGGAAAAAATGCTGTTTTTCTGGAGATGGTGAATATGTGTGTGCCGGATCTGCTAGACAACATGCGTTATATGTTTGGGAAAAAAGTATTGGAAATTTAGTAAAAATCTTACATGGAACTAAAGGAGAATTATTATTAGATGTTGTGGTAGGTGTTAAGAATTTATTACATATATATATACATACACAAAATTTAATATAAATATAATAATAAAATATAAATTTATCTATTATACAGTGGCATCCTGTAAGGCCTATCATAGCTTCCATTTCATCTGGTGTAGTTTCTATTTGGGCACAAAATCAAGTTGAAAATTGGTCTGCTTTTGCGCCAGATTTTAAAGAATTAGACGAAAATGTAGAATACGAAGAGAGAGAAAGTGAATTTGATTTAAGCGACGAGGATAAGTCTGTAGTACAAGGAGAAGAAGCTCAAGATGAAGAAATCGAAGTAGATGTAGCATCTATCGTTAGAGTTGCTGCCTTTTGCAGTTCAGACGAAGAAACGGAAGACATAGGTTCTCTTCAATTTTTACCGATATCTCCAGATGTTGAAGATTCAGAGGATACCCAAGCTTCTCCCCATGAACCGCCAATAAAAAAACATCGTTCACATAATATTGATTTACAAGGTGCACCTATTGGAGGTAGAACTTATACTAGATAATATATAATATAACAGATCTTAATTTAAACCTTTAATTTAAAATAGCATTGATAAAATGGGTTTGCTTACAGAGACACATCCCCTATTGAATAAAGGAAAAGATAAACCTACAACAAAGAAAGGCAGACCTAGATTAGAACATAGAAAAGGAAAATAAAATTTTTAATAATCCATCATATTCACAGAAATCAATAAAACGTGTCTTATAACATATGTAAATAGTCTAAAAATATCATCTAATTGTAAGTCATTTGTACCAAAGAGTACTAATTTATCCTGCTAAGAGACAATGAGTATTTACAATATTTGCTTTTACATAAATATTTGTTATAAAGAAAAACAAAAGATTGTTAATAATCTTAATATATTGTATAAAAATAATATTTTAAGATTTTTAAGTTTTATTTAAATGTATATGGAAAATTTTAATATTTTATTTATTATATACTTTTAATTACTGAATAATTTACTACCTAATAACGAAGTTTTTAACAGAGATGATAAATATTTATTAAAAAAAGAAAAAAAATTAGTTTACATTTAAATTTGCTATTGTATTGTCAATAATATAAAATTGTATAGGATGTCTTTCCATTTGTATGCTGCTGATTTATATTACACAAATGTTGTATCTCATTGTTGGTCTACAGTTGAGCCATCTATCTATTTTTTTTAACAATCTAAATTGTGTACAAAGTTCAATCTTCCTCCGTCGTTCAAGCCCGTGGTTCAAGCATTGGTGTACATAACCTATATTTTTATATGATGTGATGAATTTAATACGAATAGACGACAGATTTTATCTTATCTTTTTTAACGACCTTTAACGACGAAGTTAATTTTATATATTTAATAGTTATTTATTAATTTTAAATTTTAACAAAACAATATACTTGCTCAGAATGTTGATTTCGAGATCATTGCGACAAATAACACAAAAATGGTTTAATATGCAAAAGAAAACAACACGGAAAGTACGATCAGTGAAGGATGCGGTTTTTCGTGGAGGCATTATTATTATCAGTGCTATTCTCATTGTTTGGTTATCTGTATTTCTCTATACAGCGTTTTACTATGCTTACATGCCTAGTATGACATATATGCGGCCTATACATCTACAATTCCAGTGAGTTCCAATACAAGAGATTTATATATTAAATTAGAATAAATATAAATTTATTGAAAGATAATCAATCTTTATATATGTGTGTAAGTAAATATTATATATATATATATTTTTTTATATATGCGTGTAAATTAAAGTATTATTTTAAAAATAATAGATCATGCGGTAACAAAAGAGGTATGTGCAATTTTCCATCAGCCATGGTAGAATTGACAAAAAAGCAAAGTCTATTGATGGTTGGTCAGCCTTATAAAATTAACTTACATCTAGAAATGCCTGAGTCTCCTGTGAATAAAGAACTTGGTATGTTTATTACTCAATACTAATTAAATAAACTATTTTCTATCTATCTTTCTACATATTTATTTATATATAGGAATGTTTATGGTATGTGCACGATTACATAGTAGGAATGGCTTTGTTGTGGAGCGTGTCTGCAGGTCAGCAATGTTGCACTATCGCAGTACATTACTACACACACTTAGTACTCTTACATTTTCACCTATGATGATCTTTGGAACTACAGAAGAGAAACAAACTCTAGTTCTTGAATTATTTGGAAATTTTGAAGAAGATCAAGTATGTGTTGCATATATATTTACACAATAAGTATTTATAAAAATTATTTTAACAAAATATTAACTAATTTTTATTTCAATTTCAGACTCATCCGGTTACGTTAATTTATGTTGAAATTGAATCAAGATTTATTGAATTTTATTCTGCCTCGTTAGTAATCAATGCGCATTTGTCAGGCCTACGCTATCTGATGTACCATTGGCCTATTTTATCAGCCATCATTGGTATTGGAACTAACTTGTTTTTCTTAGCTCTTATATCTATTCTATCATATTTACATTTGTCTATGGAAGAAGAAGATGAAGAAGAGGAGAATTTTATTTATGAGAAAGGCGAATCAGAAGAAGAGAAAGATATTAAGACACTTGGTGATTGTAAGATTATGTATTTTTTTATATTTTTATTATTTCATTTTTTGTTTTAAATATCAAGCTCTTCTATTTTTATTCATTTGTTTTCATAGCGTCATCGGATACTTTATCTTTGGAAGATGTTCCGATGTTAGAAGATATTCCAAAACCTCATGAGGAAGGTCATTCGAGTCATCCATCTGATCCTATATTAGGCGAGCCTAGTTACATTCAAGAAATTTCTACCCTCATAGCAGAATCATCTGCCGTTGAATTTACGAAATAGTTTGATTTCTTTAAACGTATATGTTACTCGTTGTAAACAACGAAATATACCCGAATTATATGTACAAAAAATAAGACATCAAAATGGATATAACTACACTTAGATATTATATAAGGAATCCGTAGTAATATTTATTCGATAATTTATATTTATAGCAATGGTATTGCCCTAAGTATACTGTCGCAACAAAAAACTTATGTAACAAATACATATGACTGTCTGTAAATTAATTTAATAAGCAAGTGATATTTTGCTGTGAAAATCGATGTATTTTTGTATGTTAGAAATTATTTAAATATTTATTCTTAACACTTTGAAACTTCAATATAAATCAATACAAGCGTAAATGTAATGTTACGAAAAGAAGAGATTGTATAGGATAAAATATACATTAGAATACGTTTTATATTAAATAAGTCTGCATTTATATACATATCGTGTATATTTTTTCTAGAAAAATGTAAAATGGTTATGTCAATTAATTGTTAAATCATTTACTACATGTATAGTAATTAACGCTAAACGTACCATGACTGATCAAATATGTAAAATTTTGGCATAATTTTTTACAAGTTATAGTACTATTTGGTGAATCAAGAATTCTTATTGCATAAGCGGTATATTTTTTGCTAAACATACATTGTAAAATATATGATTTTTTAAAGACAGGTCATCGGTACGTTTAGTATTAATATAGATATACCAAATGATATTTCATTTCATGGTATTATACGTATATATGTACATATGATATTAATAAATGTGTGAATGTAATAAAAAATATACGACTGATTTATAATGTAAATGAACAAACAAATAATTATTAAAAAGATCTCGAACTGATTTATTTAATGTAAAAGTAGAAATACATTTCTTCATTCTTCAATATTTTTGTTCATTTATAAGATTTCCTTGCATATATTTACATTTAATTTCCAAGTAAAAGAATACTTTTTCCTTCTTTCTCGGAGAGTTAGTAGTTGTATTTAATTTGTTTCTGTTTTAATTAACTCTCATGTAGGTAATGGTCACCGATTGCTTAACTTTATAACTTGCATCAGTTGCTTATTGTTTTTCTAATTTTGTATGTATATATATAAGTATATATGTAAAGGTATGTTTTATGTTGCTCGACCATTATAAAAAAAAACATAAAGGTGAGAGAAGTGTATGGCTGAAATATAAATATCTATTTTCTAATCAAGATTTATCTTATTATTTCGATTAGAATTAGATAATTTTTAATTGAATAATATTATTTTTGACTATCGAAAAAATAAGAAGAGAAGATGGAGAAAAACGGAAAAGAAAAAATAACTGATTAAGTTTATTTTTTCTGCAGATAATCAAAGGATCTAGAAAACTTACGATCTCAATTCGATCGTGCCAGGTGGCTTCAAGGCCACGAAGCCGTGCATCATCCCTTGCACTCTCAACGTCTTACATTACATATTTTTACGATACCACCAGAATACAAAGTTAATTCGTTCCCGATCTAATAACTCGTACGAGTACGTGCGAGAAAGATTGAAGTAATAAGGAAATAAAACTCCATTTAATCGTAATAAATGTTCTCTCCGACTAATTGTCTTCTACCAAAAATCTAAGATAAATCAAAATTCTATTCGAATAGATACTCAAATAATGAGTTTGTAATACGATTATTCGAATAATAAGAAGAAAGATATTGAAACATTTAAGTTTAGTTTAATAAAAATTTTAAAAAGAACTATATATACTAGGGTGGGTCAAAACAATCAATTATTTTTTTTTACAAGTGCCACGGAAAAATGGGTTGCTAGACACCTTAAAAAAATTCACACCAAATATGAGCTCTTAATTTTAATAGGAAGATCCTCCGCATCGCAGTTTTTTATTTTTTTCTCAGTCCAATAGAATAAATTTCATACCTCATCATTAATTGATTTTACAGAAAAATGTTCTGGAAGAATTGTGTAGGAAATTAACTGCTCTATAAAAATGGTGTCTTATGTTTTGGCGATTAAATTAAGCGTTCAAAAGATATTCAGAGACAGAAATCAGTACACATGAAAGTTTGATGATGAATATCTTTTGAACGCTTAGTTTAATCGCCAAAACATTAGACACCATTTTTATGGAGCAGTTAATTTCCTACAAGAATTTGTATTGCGCATTTTATAATAGTCATTTATTGTCGAGTTATAAAATTTATAAACAAAAATGAAATTTGTCCTAAAATAATCAAACTTAAATCTTCAATATCATTTAAATGGTGAGGTTTACGGAAAAAATATAAGATACTTTTTTTGTAGAGCATTAAATTTCCTATAAAATTCTTCCAGAACATTTTTCTGTACAATCAATTAATGATGAGGTATGAATTTTATTCTATTGGACTGAGAAAAAAATAAAAAATTGCGATGCGGAGGATCTTCCTATTAAAATTAAGAGCTCATATTTGGTGAGAATTCTTTTAAGGTGTCTAGCAACCCATTTTTCCGTGGCACTTGTAAAAAAAAATAATTCATTTTTTTGACCCACCCTAATATATACATATATAAAAACGTATCAATAAAACACTTAAATTACAATTTTGCTATCTGCGTAAAATCAGAATTTCTGTTTTTAATTCGCTATTAAAAATAATAGGAAAAACATTAGATTATTTCAATGAGGTTTCTTCTATAAAATTGGCAGTATATTTAAAAAAAAAGAAAAAAAAGGAGTAGAAAGATTTTTTCTTCCTACGAAGTCGAAGATCGGGATAATTGAATATAGGACGACCTAGTCTTCAACTGAAATGATCTCTGCAATCGACTTTCATTCTTTCTTTTTCTCTCTCATTTGAACAATATGGAAAATAATTACTTAGCTTTCCTCGTTTTGGTAGTTTTCGTTCCAAAGAAATGTATCATTAATGATCAGGCATGTTATAAAAAGAAAGAGAAAGAGATAAAAAAAGATAAATGGAAAGAGGTAGAATAAAAAGACATTACAGTTGACTTTTACGAAATAGGACGTCTAGAAAAGATTGGATGATTTTTTTTCGGAGTGGTCAGGATAGAAACATTTAAAGATGGGAGCATCGAGTCGCGATAACAAAGTCGACGATGTTTTCTTACATTAGTGTTCTCGCTAGGTATAGAAATAAAAGATTTCTCGAGAATCGGATTATTCTCTATCAGAGAAATTTTATTCGAGATACATTGGAATAATTACCTATTTCGAGCCGTTTCCCTTTGCTCATGTATAAAAGGGCGAAAGAGATAAAGAAAGAGAGAAAGGGAGAAAAAACACAAGCCCGAAAAACTTTCTCGTTCGTTCGTTTGCATGTTTAACGAGGTCGACGAAAAGAAGACTTCACCATGGCTTTTTTGTTTTCTCTTTCTTTTCTTTCCACCACAATCATCACAAACACCAACAGAAACAGAAACAGCATTAGCATCGAAAGCAAAAGAAACGGAGAAAAAGTGAAAAGAAATTTCCAGAAATTTTCATTGAAAAATCAAATTTTTTCTCATTTCTTTTCGGATCATTCGTTTATCCTTTTAATTTTTGTAATTGAATTGGTAGATATTGATATCTAATTCATACAGAATATGATTAATGATTGAATGAGACTGAGTAGCTTCTGTTATTCAGTGTTATTTGACGTGATTTGAGAGAACATTTATATTGTATAAATGAATAGATAATTCATACTCTACAGACAAGTATTATTGATGTATATATTCTCAAAATTCAATTATCGGATATTACCATTAGGAATTTGATCTATCTGGTATATTATTTTAGGTTCGATTTGATTAAATTTCTATAAATAATATATATTATAGCTTGAGTAATTTTACAATAAAAAGAAATAATTATATAAATAATATAATTGTACTCATAGAGTAAGAAAGAAATAGGAAAAGAAAAAAAGAAACAAAATGAAGGAGAGAAAGAGATAGAAATAAATAATTTAATCGTTATTAATTCAGTCTAAAAAAGAAGTCTTAATAAGGTTGTGCGTGAGTTCGCAAAAGAGAAGGTTTTTGTTGTTGGGTGAGAAGAAGTGAGATTGTTTGTTTGAAAGAAGTAAAGGAAAGTAAAGGAAATGAATGAAAAGATGTCGAAAAAGAAATAAGGAAGAGAAGGGTAAAAACAAAGAGAAAACAAAGAATGAAAGAAAAGATAGTAAAAGACAGAAAGAGAGAGAGAGAGAGAGAAAACAAATCGTATGAGGAAAAGACATTTCTCTTAAGCAAAGTACTCTTACCTAGACGAGTATGAAGGGAAGAGGGAGTGAAGGCACAAGGTAGTTCGTTTAGAAGTACCTTATGCGTTTCTCTACGTTTACGGTGGGGCCCAGTGCATAAATACTACTAGGAACCGGTTTTCTGGGCTATACGTCCTGACTCGGTGCTCCACAACGAAATAAAAAGTGAGAGAAAGGACAGAGAGTAGGATGGCGTGTTGGTAGATAGGGGATGAGAAGAGGAAGGAAGGAGGGAGGTAAAAAGAGAAAGAGAAAGAGAGAGAGAGAGAGAGAGAGAGAGAAAAAAGTAACTCAAAGGAGCAGCAGCACAAATTCGTAGGGTCGCCTTGTGTTTCTCTTGGCTCGTTACTCGAGATTCAGACAGGTGTGCGAGAAACCCTCCTTTCCCTCCTCTGTTCTGCTTCTACGTTGCTTGTTCAGGTTCTTGATTTACCTTAAAGCAGCATGCACACGAAATATATATATTAAGACCTTGAATAAGTTCTCGCTGTTTTTTTTATAAAATAAAAACTTTATTTAAAATATAAGGAACAAAAACGTTTTATTGAAAGTATTGCCCATCACTAGAGACCACTTTCTCCCATCTTTCTGGCAGTATATGAATTCCGCGTTGGAAAAACGGCATGTCTTTTGAGGCTATCCAAGAATCGACCCACTTTTTAGCTTCTTCGTAAGAATGAAAACTCTGGTCAGCTAAGCCATCGAACGGAATAGATGAAAATCGGAAGGGGCTATGTCAGATGAATACGGCGGGTGAAGTAGAACTTCCCATCGAAACGTTTCCAGGTAGGTTTTCACTGGTTTTGCAACATGAGACCGGGCGTTGTCATGTAACAAAATCACTTTGTCGTGTTTCTTCTCGTATAGCGGCCGTTTTTCTTTTAGGGCTCGACTCAAACACATCAATTGAAGTCGATAGCGATCCCCCGTGATAGTCTCATTCGGTTTGAGCAGCTCATAATAAATTACACCCTGCTAATCCCACCAAATACAGAGAAGAAGCTTCGAACCATGGATATTTGGTTTTGCGGACGATGTTGATGCATGGCCAGGCTTACCCCATGATTTTCTACGCTTTGGATTATCATAGTGTATCCATTTTTTATCGCCAGTCACGATACGGTGCAAAAAACCTTTTCTTTTCTGCCGTTGAAGCAGTAGTTCACACGTGACAAAACGCCGTACGATGTCTCTTGGCTTCAATTCATATGGCACCCAATGTCCTTGCTTCTGGATTATTCCTAACATTTTTAAATGTTTTGAAACAGTTGATTCATCAACTTGTAATGTTTTTCCAAGTTCTGCTAGCGTCTGAGATCGGTCTTCATCGAGTAATTCCTCCAATTCTCTGTGTTGAAATTTTTTTGATGCGCCAGAACGTTCTTTATCCTCAAGTTCAAAATCATTATTTTTGAAGCGTCGAAACCAGTCTCTGTATATCGTATTCGACAGAGCATTGTCACTATTAGTCTCAACAAGAATTCTATGTGCTTCAGCTGCCGATTTCTTTTGAATAAAATAGTGCAATAAAATTCCCCGCAAATACACTTTAGTTGGCACAAAAGTAGACATTTTCAAAACTAATAAAAAATTACTTTGTTTACACTAAAGTGAACTATCATACACTGAAATGTCAGGTTAGATACAGTACTTCCTTGCAAGTGCGTTACCATTCGAAATTTCAAACACGGAGTACTGCTATTGCCATCTTTGATGAAACAGTGAGAACTTATTCAAGATCCTAATAACAAATAATTATTTATACCAAACAAAATATTCATTTATTTTAAAAAACATCGAACCAAAAAATATTTCATTAATATCAACAAATATATACAGGGTGGGACAATATCTCTGTTCAGTTAGAATATTGTCGTTGTTTATAACAATATGAAAAATTTTATATACGCAACTTACACGGCATGATGAAGGGCATTTTTTGGCTTGAACGTTTTTTGCATGGGTGGAGGCATAAAGTAAATTTCAAGGTTACCTGCATTTTTTTAAATGAATATTATATTTTTTTTTATGGGATGTGATGGCAAATGTTGAGACGAATTGAACGAGCTATTATTCAAGGTCATGCGAGGTCAAATGTGGTAGAAAATAAAGTTTCTTACATTACAGAAGATGTTCGAAGTCGTGTCTGTTAACGCCAATGCAAATTTGTAATCTTCGTATTGCTGCATCGCTTACATGTCTTATCATTTCTAATCTTATGCTATTACATGTTGCAACTATCAATTGGGGACTTTATTTGAAAGATTTTATTTATTACATTAATTTGTAAAATTATATTGGGGAAGACAAAGAAAAAAATTGAATAACATTTATAGATGAGTCAAAAAGAGACAAAGAAAAAAGGAGAAGAAAAAAATAATAACTAAAATAAAAGGTAGGAGACAAATTGATCGAAAGAATAGGCATTGTTAACTAGAACCAATTCGGCTAGGCCCGGACAAATCCACTTGACGTTCGAAATGCGCGTTGTGGATGCGGTCGAGGTCGCGAGATGCATATCCCGTTTTACCTTTTAACGACGTCAAAACGACGGCCGTGGCGTTTACACAGCGTAAGCCGCGTAATCGTCGGCTGACGGCAGACCGCGAAAAATCCTGTCTATCCTCTATCTATTAGCTCGGGGTTAATCCAACCACGGCAACGTTCTTTATTACTTTCCATTACGAAAATCGATCAGAATATGAAGTTAATTGCTTGGTAATAAGTATGGCGATAATAACGAAGAATAACGGATATCTGAAAGAAATTGGTTTAGTTTCTTTTTCTCTATTCATTTTCTTGTTTTTATATATAAGAATAATTTATCTGGTAAGCATTCAGATAATATTTCGAAATAAACGAAATAATCTATTATAGTTATACGTACGTATATCTATATTATTAAAAATTGTATTATCACAGTAATTATGTGCGTAGTTTAATTAAATTAGATCAATTAACGTTAATAGAAAATTGAAAGGAAAATTCTTGGAAATGAATTCGAGCATATCGATCGAATATCATATACACAAGATATGTATACATTCTAATTATATGTAGTTATATATAGCGAAACATAATGTAATTAGATACATGCATGTATATATATACACATTACACTATACATATTGTATATTATATCAATATAATACATAGTTCTCACATTTTATCTCGAATGTATCGAAAACTAACACATCAGAGGATTATCCAAGTCGACTTTTCGCATGCGACTAACTAGTACTATATATATAGGAACGTTCGTATATTTCATCGTGCTCGTACGTCTCGCAAAATTTTGCGGCTAGTGTCCGGCGAACGCTCAATTACTGGTTTTCACGTTAATCATAAATTATTGCACGTCTCCTATCTCTGTTTCTCTTTCTCTTTTTCTCTCTCATGCACGTATATATATGTATGTAGTTACTGTTTCTCTGCAATCCCTATACGCATAATACCTATCGTGGACACGAACCGATTCAGCCGTAATAAAATAATCCCAGAGCGAGGCGTCTGTTGACTTTTCGCGAGGATACTGGTGTATATCCGAACTGGAGATTATAGGAGACGGTGAGCCATTTTATTCTAGTGACAACATTTCGATTTAATGGAAGTATGAAATATGTTGCAAAATTATGGACAAAACAAGCTCCTGCCATTTAACGATTACTGAATATAAAAATATCATGAAAATTCTTTTCAGACTATCTTGTTTAATGTTATCCAATTTTTTGTTGTACATATATATTATATTAGAGTGGTCCAAAAAAGACATTTTTTTTTTCAAGTGCTATTGTCTCAATAGCTTCTCTAAGGTATAAAAAAAATTCCCTCCAAAGCGCAGCTTGATATTTCAATTCTTCATGAAGCTCAATGAATTTCTATTTTCCCATTTAAATAACACGTAAAAAAATTTTTTTTAAGTTTTCATCTGGTAAAACTACGAAAAAAATGTTTTTCTGAATTTTCCATCAATTATTCTTGTAAGAAATTCAATTCTCTACAAAAAAGTACTGAAGTAGTTTCTTCGTTATCCTAACGGGTAAAAAGTTATTGAGCTTTAAATACTCGCAATAAAAGAAAATTTAATTGGATATGATTTTAAAATCCATGTTGTATCACATTTCCTGTTACAAAGTATTTGATTATGTAATTTATATTTTTTTCTTAAATAAAAAAATTAAATTCAGTATACATCCGTAAGTACTAACTTGCTCTTGATTCAAATTTCGAATAAGTTCAAATTCAATTTTAAAAATTATTGTCATCTACTTTCCGTCGATAATATCATTTGCTATACCTTATCTTGCCATCTAGTAGTAACTTTATGCATAACACGTAAAGAATATTATTGATCATAACATTTGTAATCATAATACTGACAAAATGTCAAGCGGATCTAAAAATCAATATGTGTATTTAGTAGGCTTTCAAAGCAGCGCATTGAACAAACGAAAATTACCATCTCAGCGACAAGTATTAAGTTTTTTTTTTTTAATAATTTGAATTTTCTCAAACAAACTGTTCGTGAAAGCGCACGAAATGTATTGGATGAGGTTAATGACATTTGGAGTCTTACTGGTATACCAGTAATTAAACCATGTAATGCAATTTCAAAAATTGTAAGACTCCATAACAGGTGGATTTTATTAAAAAAAAATAAGTCTCGTAGTGCACAACGATTAAGCCCTGTTATCATTGAAACAAATTCACAAACAGATAGTGATGAAGGTATCACTATGTGCCCTAGATATGAGTGAATTTATTACCAAAAAATCAAAAGTTTTATTTGATTCATTTAATTTGCCATGCGATTTCCTTGACATGGATCCTATGTTGTGGGATACAAATAAAAACTATATTGATTGCCTAAAATTCTTCAAAGAACTCAAAGTAGTCAACGATGTGGCAGTGCGCGCGGTTGCTTTAATTGAAAAATATAACCACTTTTGGGACCAAAGATGAAGAACAGAAACAATATCTGTTACAAGTAGATGCTGCTCATAGGAAAAAATATCCAAATTGTAATAAGAAAAATTATTCATAATTCACAGTTAATACTTCACCAAAAGACATGTGTGAATTATATTATAAACAGTCTAGAGTTTAATAAATTTTGAAATAAATACATGAAGTCCCAAAAAAGTTTTCAAAAAGTTGAAAATTATTTCAAATCCATAAAAATTAAATAAATAATCTAGTACAATTGTCAATTCCTTCAAAAAGCTGCTTTGAAACTATCTTCCTTCAAATTTTCTTTTATTGCGAGTATTTAAAGCTCAACTTTTTACCCGTTAGGATTACGAAAAAACTACCTCAGTACTTTTTGGTAGAGAATTAAATTTCTTACAAGAATAAGTGATGAAAAATTCAGAAAAAAAATTTTTTTCGTAGTTTTACCGGATAAAAACGTATAAATAATTTTTTTTACGTATTATTTAAACGGGAAAATAGAAATTTATTAATATATATATATATTAGAGTGGTCCAAAAAAAAAGTCTATATATGGGGCATTCCAATATCCCAAATCACCGAGGTTTCGGCCCGACCCCCTTCGATTTCGCTGAAAATTTTTTATCATTTTCTACCCTATCAAAGACATTTTTCTGAATTTTTTTAGATTTTTTTACCCAACCCAAAAAAAATTACCAATTTTTGAAAAAAAACGCTCTTTTTTTCAAATTGTTATAACTTTGACACAAATTAAACCTTTTGGCACTTTTTTTTTTAAATTTTATTTTTAATTGTAGTTTTCAGAAAAAAATAAAAAAAATTTTAAAAAGTCAGGAGATATGAAATATTTTCGTTTTTTCAATAAAACCGTCATTTTTTCGAAGTTCGGAATCTTCGATTTTCAATTTTTTTGTCTCAAAAAAAAACTTCAACTAAGATAGTATTTAACCCCCCTATTTAGATTTTGTGCCGACTTTTCTTTCTATTTTTTTTTTCGATTGAAAAAAAAAAATATTCTAAAATTAGCTTATTTTACATAACTTCGCGTTAAAATTTTTGTGGATTTTTTTTTAAATCTTAGAAATTGAATAAAATTGTACAAAAACAATTGTTAAGTGTATTTACAGCCAGGATTGAGTTATTTTATTAAAGTATCGTTGTTACAATGTTAAAAATTTAAATATTATAATTATTTTCCTCGATTTAACGATGGTTTTCTTGGTTTCTTACACTATACGTTAATAAAATATTTTAAGCTGTTAAAATAATTAAGTAACCGCGGCAACACGCGCGTGCGCTCAGCCAATTGTTTGAGCGGAGAAGCTTTGATAGAGGCCAGGACACAACGAAAAAAGGCTAGAGTGGAAGAAAATGAGTATTTTGAAGAAGCAGAAGGCATACTGTATGGTGCAGGCATCGCAGAATAAGGTAAAGTCAGACTTTTTAAAATTTTGTTAAAAGAAACTTTAAACGCGTTTTTCTCGAAACAACGTTTTTTCGGTTGGCGGGCATGATATCTCCGAAATTACTCAACCGATCCTTCTGAAATTTAAACCACATACACTGCACATGAATGGCTATCTCGCATGCTACAACCAAGTCAAAATATTAATTTTTACTACTTTTTTTTACAAAAAACTGCGAAAAAAATCAACGATTTTTTTTTTCGAAAAATGGCCGTCATTTTGTTTTGTTTTCATAAAAATTGATAGTTTCAGCATACCCGATAGCCATTGTCATACTGAATTTAAAACCGTTTAATTTTTTTGTTTTAGATCACCCATTCTCAAATTTCGATGCCAGCCAACAGATACCTACTTTTGACGGGTTCACGTTTGTCAGCCATTTTGGATGTCAAAAAACGTTAAAAACAATAAAAAAAATTTTTTTCTTGTACTTCTAGAGTGTATTTATCATACCCAACAACTTTTATATGTATATGTATCCTACAAAGCCTAAAAAAAAATCGTGAAAATAGCCTTTTTTTCGGAGTATAAACCAGAATGAACCCTTAAACGAATCTATTTTATTGTTTCATAAAAAAATTGTGTATCGCAGTTTATATGTTGTTTATATGTTTTTATTTTTTTTATGTTTTTTTATGTTTGAGTTTATTTATATTTTTCTGTTTGTAATATTTTTCAAGTTTCTAATATGTTTTCGCATAAAATGCTAAGGTAATATCTATTTTCTCTTCTGTAGTCCTTCTGTCGGTTACAGTAGACAAAGCACATCTTACTTTTACCACCTTATTTTCAACGTAACATATTTTTTAATGAAACTCCTGGTGCAACAACAACTTTTGATGCAACTAAATATTAAATATTAAGTTTCTGATTAATGAAACTTTTGATGCAAAATTTAATAATGATTATTGTTAAACGAATTAAATAATTTTACATTCCTTTTTTATAATTTATTATTTTTTTCTTTTCTTTAGAATTACTAGACAAAAAAATTATTACGATACTTTCTCTCCTTCTACCTCTGAAATTTTCTGGTCATGAGATCATAATATGGTATATAACGTGTAAAAGAGAAAGGTAGACAAGATTTTCTTAGAGCTGAAAGGTCGGTAGTCGAATAACGACGGGCTATAAATTTAGATTACTTTTTTCCACGATGCATAATGACGATGGGACGAAGTTAAATTTCTTAAGAAAAGGGGATTAAAAGAAAAATCTCGTCCTTTATATTATATTATACTTGCCAAGTTACGTTGCTAGAATTACAAAGAAAAGATATTTTTTTTTATTCACTTTTGTATAATATAAAAACACTTTGAAAAAGTTTTTCAATAATTTTCATGATTCATCCTTATTATTATTGGTTCGTTAAAATGAAGCATTTTTTTCTTTTTCTTTCTCTATTTTTTTCCAACCTATTTTATCATATCTTTTCTCGATAGCAGAATTAGCGTTTAACAAGGTTATTAAATCGAATATTTAAATACTCGAGAAACGTGCGCCTGAAGTAACGAAAAGGGAGTGAAATAACGAACAGCTATTAATCTTTGCCATCCACCCTTACTTTCTTTTACTTAATTGAAGCACGCAGTACGCTGTGGCTAGTTATACGCCTTCCTGAGGGTTAAAAGTGATCGAAATAAGTCGAAAAAATTACAATTACGTTACGTTTTAGTATTAAATCAGACTGACGTTGTGTCAATGATTGATAATTACTGCTTCAATAAAAAATAATATATTTATTTATTTCAAATTATATTCAATTTCATAGCCACGAATACAACTTAACAGTAAATTCAAGCTCTGGTTTATTCATTTCTTTTTTCCATAAGATCAGAATAATTTATATTACAATATATTAAATAAAAGGCAAAAACAAAAAAAATATTTTTGCTTACTTTATACATAATTAGGATGATTAAAGAAAAAAAAGGAAAAAAAATTACATTCTATTTCTCAAATAGTCCAAAACATCGATGAATATATTTTAAATTCTATGTATGTTCACTTATAATAAAAATCGCGTAAAAGTTGAATTGATGAAAGGATCGTTTTACTTGTTGCACCCCCAGAAGAATTTTCAAGTTATTACTGTTAAGGGGTCTACTCCAATTAGACACACTAAAAAAAGACAGTTTTTTAGAATTTTTTAAACAGTTTTATATTATAAATATTGATATATAATTTATTGCACTGTAATAATACACTATCGAACTACATTAAACTATTTTTTTTTGTATATTTTAGTAACTTTTTATACATGAAAATGATACTTCAAAAAACGTCCTAAAATAAAGGTGTGTCTTTGCTGTTGATAATATCTCTGGAATGGTGGGTCTGAAACAAAAAAATCTAACATTGTTTGATTCAGTATATTGATAGCTATAGCGCATATCGAATGATTTTTTATTTTTTTGGCGGACATTTTTCGAAAAAACACGTTTTTTTTACTGTTTTCGGCCAAAAAAAAATAGTTAAAATCAAAATCTAAAAAAACCCTCGATATGCGCTATAGCTATAATAGTAAAGAATATGCGGTAAAAATTTCAGTGGGATAGGACTAGTAGTTTCGGAGATTTTATCAACAAGGCTTTGGAAAGCGTCGTTTTGAGAAAAACGCGTTTAAAGTTTTTTTCAAGGAAAAATCGTGAAAAAATTTTACCTGTTATTAATCAGCGATACCTGCACTATACATTATACCTTCCTCTTCTTCATAACGTTCATTTTAATCCAAAATAGCGTTTCTGCGTTGCGTCCTGGCTTCTTTAGAGGCATCAGTGCTGCGGCGGTTTGCTACACGTATGCGTTCTCTGTTACGTTCAGATTCAAAGTGCATGGCGCTCGGGCCAATTTTGACTCCCATTACTGACATAATTTTCAAAACTGTTTGAAAACCTTCATTGAAAATACAAGCAGCTGTTTGACAAGCGATTTGAACAATAATTTTTCCGCTAAAAACGTGATTAGGAGCCATTGCCCAAACGCAGTTGTTGAACGACTTATTGTTGTTCTGCGTGTTTCCACCAAAGCATCTTCTTAGTAATTCTTGCTTTGTCAAATCTTCGTAGATTGGTTTTAGAATTTCTTGAACATCTTTTGCAAGAGCAGGAAGATGTTTGAAACTTTTAACTGTCTTGTCTCTCACAGCTTTCTTCTACTTGCACCAAGAGTCGGAACAGTACGAATGCTGAGGGTTGCTATCAGTTGTGATTTTATGATAATATTTATGAAATATCACATCATCATAATTTAATAAACTATATTATATCATCTTCAGTTAGTTATACATATTTCTTTCTCTGTCTAAATCCACCCCCACAATAGGGACGTTAAATAGCAGCTTCTTCGGTGAACAAGAGAGCGCGCGGTATTTGACCGAGCGGAGTAAGGTAAAGGTCGCAAAAAAGTACAGTTACACTGCTCCGATCTTTATAAAATTTTAGTATGATACTTCTAGATATGTATACTTTCGAAAAATGTAAAAAAAAAAAAATCGATTTTGTGAAAATTCTAATTAGGGTAGACCCCTTAACGGATGCGTCGAGCACGCTCGCATGATCCAACGTAAAAGAGAGCAGTGTCGCTAGCATATCCGATTCAATTCGACTTCGAATATTGTATGTATATAATATGTATGTATGCATGTATGTATGTATGCATGTATGCATGTATGCATGTATGCTTGTAAGTACATCACACATGTATACGGAAAAGTAGAGAGAAAGAGAGGGAGGGGGGAGGGAGGGAAAGATATATATATATATATATATATATATATAGAGAGAGAGAGAGAGAGAAAGGGAAAACGAGGGTTTGTTGGAAAATGCTCACGAATAAGGAGACCTGTTGCTCTCGAAAAAGACGTCGAATTATTATTAGACGCAGCGAGTCGTATCCAACGGCATTCCTCCTTGCATTTGTGTTTCTTTATGATTACGAGTTCAAAAAAATGAAAAAAAATAGAAAAAAAAGAACAGAAAGAAGAAGAGAAGGAAGAAGAAAAGAATTAACCAAAAAAAATGAAAGAAAAGAAAAAAAAATCTTCACGCCTTTGGTCCATCTATCTCTGCACCCTTGTTTCGAGAAATTTCATTTCTTTTAATCGTGGGGTAAAAGTAAAAAATCCAACGAGAGCAGAATCGAATAAAGTCCTTTTTGGTTTTGTGAGAAAGGTGGAGAGTATATAACTTTCCTGTTGGAAAACACCGCGAAATGCAATAATGCCTTGCGAAAAGTGCCACTTTTCTTAGTGAGTTTACCGTTCTTTGTTGGAAAGACCCAGAATGTCCGTTTGAGAAAATTCACTTTAGGAGGATCCTTGTCATACCGTTTTTTGTTTTTTATTATTATTTTTTTTTCTATTTAACTTCGAGTTAAGTAGTCAATTCGTTTTGATACGTAATTATTTTAAGAACTTAAGTAAAAGAGATTAACTTATTTTTCCGATAAACATTTATTTTGGAATCAAGTTATGTAAATATCTATCGATTTTCAAAATGATAAATTATTGTAAAATTTATTATATATGTTTTTTCAATTTTAACTATTTAATATTGTTTAATAATGTTTATTAAAAGATTTAATAAGGTATATATATACAATAGAGATACATATATATATATATATATATATATATATATTAGGGTGGGTCAAAAAAATGAATTATTTTTTTTTTTACAAGTGCCACGGAAAAATGGGTTGCTAGACACCTTAAAAAAATTCACACCAAATATGAGCTCTTAATTTTAATAGGAAGATCCTCCGCATCGCAGTTTTTTATTTTTTTCTCAGTCCAATAGAATAAATTTCATACCTCATCATTAATTGATTTTACAGAAAAATGTTCTGGAAGAATTTTGTAGGAAATTAACTGCTCTATAAAAATGGTGTCTTATGTTTTGGCGATTAAATTAAGCGTTCAAAAGATATTCAGAGACAGTTTGATGACGAAATAATTAATATAAAATATTGTAATATATATGTTTTATAAAGATTAAAAAAACAACACAATATATAATTAGTATACTAATGAAAAATGTGAATTATTAAAGCTTATCAGTATGATAGAAGATAGCTAAGATGTTTGCTCATTTAAATGCCAAAAATACTGACTAGATCCTTTTTAAAATCTGGCAAGTTCTTTTATATTTGTATATTTGATACATTTGACGATAAGAAAGAATACACTCAGAACTTTTCAGGCATCCTATAGTTAGGAAAACTACTCATCTTATATATGAAATACTTTTATGTGTTTCATGTATGTAATTGTTATTTCGTATGTTGCCTAGTCAGGCTGATATAATTCTATTGCATCTCTCCACATGCTAGACTCGGAACTTTTCAACCCCTTATATGTATTGGACACACTATGTTTTTATTATATATATATATATAGTATAGTATATATAAGTATTACTTTCATTTGTTCCGTGTAAGTATTTATAAATTTTTGATGCAATCTTAAGGTGCGATTTCATGCTGACGCTTGACGCTAGCTTTGAGCGTCAAATTTGACCACATTATATAATATCGATTGAAGTGCCATCTACATAAGAAGCAGCGTCAAATCTGAGCGTCAAACTGTAGGGTCAAGTGACATTGATGAATTAAAATAGCGTTTTAAAATCATTACAATAATTAATGTTATTTGAGTTTGTACTTTAAGATAGAAAACAAACACTATCAAATAAATGTAAATACCTGGTACACTTTTTAAATATTTCGATATAATATTAAAGAAAAAAAAGAGAAGGAATAAGGCCGTATACAAATGTATACACCCGAAAAATTCTAAAAACAGACATCATTAAAGTTACGTCGTTCGCTAATCGCAGCAAGTATAGCTTATCGCATGGTCGCCGAATATCAGGTGAATTTAACTATATGGTTTTAACATAAAGAGCTTACTAGCTACGCATAGGAACGAACGAACGAAAGAACGCATGCTTGAAACCGCTTTAAAACGATCGAGACTGGACAAGCTACTGTTATCGTGGAGTACAGCCAATATGCAGAGAAAATTACACTTACATATATGTACTCATACTCACACATACACACATGAATAAAGATAATCCAGAGAGAAAGGAGGAGGGATCGCAACAAAAACCATCGAGTATATAAGAAACCTTGTATAAATACGAGAGTGCGAAATACCGTTATACGTGCCTGTGCCAACATGCTAGTTAAGTACATATCCTTGATTTTACTATGTTTTTATGAAAACTTTTATCTTTCTGTAGATAAAAAAATAAAATCTACGCTTAACTTTTTTAAGATTTCTTATATATATATATATATATTACACTAGGATGATGTGCTCCGGCCGCACATTGCTGTGGCTTTGTTATAAAACGTTTATTTAATATAAATCTAAACTATTTAGTAAATTATAACACACAAAATAATACCACAATTAGAATGAAATAAATAAAATAATAATACTCGAAAAAATATAAAAAGCAAGGATAGTTGTCATATGTAAATATGAAAACTACATGTGACATGATTAAATTGAAATAATTGAATTGTAATACAGCGTCATCTATTGAAAACATATAGAACCTCGAAACTTAGATAATCTCTAAATAATAAATCCTTAAATTAGCGATAAAAAATAAAAAATAATCGCGATAAAAATTATCCTACATTTTAAGTTGGAAGATGTCACCCAAAATAAAAAAAATTTCATTAAGATCGGTTCAGTAGTTTCGGAGTCTATAAGAAACCAACAATGTGACACTGAATTTTTATATATGTATAAGGATGTATATATATATATATATATATATATATATATATATATATATATACATAGATGTCTTCTAAACATATATGGTATTTTCAAAAATATAAGGTTAATCGTTTAATATTCAGATTTATTCAATTTTTACTTGCATCATTTCAGTAAAAAATTTGTACAAATGTTATTACACGTATGTATAATTAGAAGATTTATTATTCGTAAAAGAAATTAATCCACTAGTTACATAATGATCTTCAATAAGTCTTGTTTAATACCTACTATATTTTCTAATTAAGCATCTTAAGACTAGTCACGTTATACAATTCATCTTTCTTTATAGTCATTTCTATCTCTTTCTCTTTTTCTCCACTTCCAGTCGAATATTAAGTTAATTAGGGTTACCCTAGACAAATTATAAGAACGAGTCGACGAGCCATTCTCTCAAGGTTTAATCTAAGAGTCACCAAGGTGTGACTCTTGTAGCATCTTGTATTAAATTGCTTCATGAGAGGATGATCAGGAACAATATTCGTTGTTCCTTTTTTCAAAAAGGGGGGATCACTTTACCTAACCTAACAGAAGAACTGTTCATCCTTTCTATTCCTCCCATGTCTAAAGGGATACACCCTCCTCGAATCCTTTAAGAGGTTCCTTCGAAGCATCAATAAATATAAGACGGTCATTATTTCGGTTGCGTACGCCGCTGGCACCTGTCGTGTGGCTACGCTCTTAGAAGGTAGCAGGCTTGGCGAGCGGCGCTTAACTCGAAAGGACGAAGGGAAGTTTAAATGGGTAGGGAGGGGAGGAAGCATAGCGACTCCTTCTCTGGAGAAACTCGAGAGACCGGTCCTGGAATCCGGGGCCACGCTTACTCGCCAGTGTCTATCAACCTTCGAGAACAAATTTTTGCTAGTTAAAAAGAAATACTTTAAAAAAAATAAAACAGAGAGACGAAAAAGAAAGAAAAATAGATAATTGGATGGATGGATGGATGGATGGATGGATGGATGGATGGATGGATGGATGGATGGATGGATGGATGGATGGATGGATGGATGGATGGATGGATGGATGGATGGATGGATGGATGGATGGATGGATGGATGGATGGATGGATGGATGGATGGATGGATGGATGGATGGATGGATGGATGGATGGATGGATGGATGGATGGATGGATGGATGGATGGATGGATGGATGGATGGATGGATGGATGGATGGATGGATGGATGGATGGATGGATGGATGGATGGATGGATGGATGGATGGATGGATGGATGGATGGATGGATGGATGGATGGATGGATGGATGGATGGATGGATGGATGGATGGATGGATGGATGGATGGATGGATGGATGGATGGATGGATGGATGGATGGATGGATGGATGGATGGATGGATGGATGGATGGATGGATGGATGGATGGATGGATGGATGGATGGATGGATGGATGGATGGATGGATGGATGGATGGATGGATGGATGGATGGATGGATGGATGGATGGATGGATGGATGGATGGATGGATGGATGGATGGATGGATGGATGGATGGATGGATGGATGGATGGATGGATGGATGGATGGATGGATGGATGGATGGATGGATGGATGGATGGATGGATGGATGGATGGATGGATGGATGGATGGATGGATGGATGGATGGATGGATGGATGGATGGATGGATGGATGGATGGATGGATGGATGGATGGATGGATGGATGGATGGATGGATGGATGGATGGATGGATGGATGGATGGATGGATGGATGGATGGATGGATGGATGGATGGATGGATGGATGGATGGATGGATGGATGGATGGATGGATGGATGGATGGATGGATGGATGGATGGATGGATGGATGGATGGATGGATGGATGGATGGATGGATGGATGGATGGATGGATGGATGGATGGATGGATGGATGGATGGATGGATGGATGGATGGATGGATGGATGGATGGATGGATGGATGGATGGATGGATGGATGGATGGATGGATGGATGGATGGATGGATGGATGGATGGATGGATGGATGGATGGATGGATGGATGGATGGATGGATGGATGGATGGATGGATGGATGGATGGATGGATGGATGGATGGATGGATGGATGGATGGATGGATGGATGGATGGATGGATGGATGGAGCGAGAGAAAGAGAGAGAGAGAGAGAGAGAGAGAGAGGGAACGATAGAAACTCGATTTAAGCGTATGGTTGTTTGTGTAACTGTCTATGTGTGTATGTTTTGAAGGATGACTAGCACTTTTCATCTACTTACTTTTTCTTTAGTTCTAAGTCCCTCCAACGCCATATTGTATAAAAAGAAGCATGAATTTGAGAACAAATAATCCTTCGTCCAAGAAAACATGCTCATGTTTTATTTGAAAAGATAAAAGGAAAGAAAGAAAGAAAGAGAGTGAGATATAGATAGAGAAACATATATCTATAAATGTTTATTTACTTTGATATGATTTTATTGGACGTAGATCATTGAGAACCGAAGCCTTTTAATGAGAACGTCCGTTCCAGGTGTCCGATGGAATGCACTTTCGACGTATAACTCCGCTTGTCTTAACAAGAAGGCGAACTACTCGAGGAAACTTTTCAACGAAGCCCACCAGTGAATTCTTCGATTTCTTCTTTTCCCTTGTTGTTACGTCTTCGACTTCTCTCTCTCTCTTTCTCTCTTTCTCTCTTTCTCTCTTTCTCTGTCTCTCTACCTATCTCTGTTTTTGCTTTTTTTTTTCCTCGGAGCATGCTACTTTCTCAGAGTTCTCGTATATTTTTGCCCTTAGCAGTAAACGTTACGATCTTCTTTTCAATCTATCTCGGTGATTTCTATTTTTCTTTCAAAGAATAGTCAAAAGTTAAACAATAAGTACATTTGTTTAGCATGTCACAATTTAAAAGTTTAAAGTTTACATTTTAGTTTATCAATTTTGAATGGAAAATATTTAAGGAGATAAATAAATTGATCAAAATGAAGATATAATGTTCGCTTTAATTAGATCGTATTTTTCCGTATTTATTAATCTAACTAAAATTATTACAATGTTACAATTAATATATGTTTCATTCGAGATAGACATAATAATTAATTATAGCTTATCATGTTCGCTACGAAGAAACGTGTTCTTTATCGATAGAATTTTAGTAGAACTGAAGAAGGTAAGATCTCTCTTTTACGTAAACTCTCTAGCTTGGTAAACGAAGAGAACGCTGTCTACTGCAAAACCAGTTATAATATATCGCACGGAAGTCGCCTTTTTGCATCTTATTCTCGTACTGTCGGCCATTCTGAGAGGATGCGGAAAACTCGACATACATACAATCGCAAACAGCGAATCGTTTCTCTATACTGAATCTTTCTTTCTGAACTGTATACATTAATCCTTCAAAATTTGTTTCATACATAATTATTTATAGTTTAGTTTCGTAAATATATTCATTTTTGAAATGTTTACGCTAAAAATGAAAATTAAATTAAATATTTCATTATTATGTTAAATCTTTTTTTCCGTTTAATGTATATTTTTTTCTTGGAAATATAAAAAAAAATGTTCGAACTGTAATATTATTGATCGAAAAATCACGATGATAGAAAAGAGAATAGAAAAACAATCTTATCATCGTAACCAATGGATTCTATTAAGGTGCCGCTTTAACACAACATCTTTTTTGTTTGAAGTACCAAAGAAATTATGTCACAAATACAAGCAATTCGAATTGGATCGTTGATCATAGTACGAATTCCTTATGGTCAAAGTGGATGATCGAGAAAAGTCAATTTCTTTTGCAGTAGGTGTACTCTCGTCGGTACGTTTATGGTTGGTTAGTACGAGTACATTCCCCCCTTGATACTCTGCAGAGACGTAATAGTCCGCGAGACGAGATCGAGAAGATTGGCTGATTATAGTCGACGAACTACTATAATGGACGTGTATGTTTCGATACCTCTCAACCTTTTATCTCGCCGCAGAAAAGGGACAATGAAATTTCATTGGATTATCCTTCACTAAGGATTAGAGATTTATATTATTTTCCTATCATAAGTTTTTTTAACATCAATCGTACAAATTAGAGAAGAAAAAAAGAAACGATGTTCGATCGTTGGCAAAACATATTTGATAAACCAAATTATGAAAATTTAAGTAGAATTTTATCGTAATGGATAATCTACTCGTTGGATACATCAATTAACTTGAAATATTATTTAATTTTATTACCATTTTTGAAACATAATAAAAAGAAAAAAAAGATTAGTTCAATAATGAAAAACTTCCAATCATCGTACAAATAGGAATAATTCTAAATCTCAGGACGATCTATCAAGGTGTCTATTTTTTCTTCCCTACCAGAAGTAACACGGGTTAATCGTAAAGGTAGACCCATTTTTTGATGAACACCGTAGACCGTTTTCACGGATCGTCCCTTTCGAATCGTTGCGTCACGCTAAATTGTAATCGCAGGTCAGATGAGTCTAGAAAAAAATAATAAAATCATCCTCTGTATATGTGTGTTCTGCGTGACGATATCAATTAATATGTACAAAGTGGATTTATCTTGAACACGAAAGCAAAGTTCACGTTGTGTTGATCGTATTAATAAGGTTTCCCGATATCATTGCTGGTAATGTTTGAAGAGTCCATAACGTTCGTGCATTCGTATTAGTATAACTTGGAATTTTATACGATGGTAACAGTTTACGGCGATGTTAATTCTCGGTCGAGCATACTTTCCAGTTTGCCTTGTAAACATCGGGAAGAAAGATCGATAGAGAATGCCTGGTAATTTCAGAATTATCGTATACCCGATCGTGTTCTTTCATTTTAACATCTTCCTATAAAAGATAACATAACACAAAATCGATTTATATATTATATTATGGTTAAGATTAAGAGTTTTAACTTAAACGCGAAAACTTATGATTAATTCGTGATTACTGTAAAACATTGAAGTTAAACGAGAATACGAACTAATAAATCAGAATTCTTACATTCTGATTAATCTTTTGCTGTTTTCATTAATACCTTTGTATAGATAACTATCATTCGATATAATTCTTCGAATTTATACCATTATTTGCTATTGTGTGAAAATTATAATATAATAGATATGAATAGGGGTTACCTAGAAAATTAGCAGCTTCTCGCAATACTATTGATTAGGTTGAATCATTAAGAACATCGCGAAGAGAACGTTGACGTTGAATTGAAGAAACATCAAGTAAAAGAAAATACGGCAACTTACACGCTATTTTCTCATTATCGCAGTTTATTTCCCTGTTTTCTATTGCAAACGAAGAGAGAAAGGTAAGATCTTTTTACCTGTTAAGAAGAAAGGACACATTAGAATAGTCGATAAAGGCAAATTTAGTTTTCTCGTTTCCAAAAGACTTCATTATTAGCTGACGATTTTAACGAGCTCTTTAACGGCCAGCATCACTGGTCCAGTCGTCTTAAAATCGATTTAGTCTCTCTCCCTCTCTCCCTCTCTCTCTCTCCCTCTCTCTCCCTCTCTCTCTCTCCCTCTCTCTCCCTCTCTCTCCCTCTCTTTATATATTTATCTATCTCTCCCTTTTTCTCTTATTTCGTATCTTTCAAGATTACCAATCTCCATAAACGAGAAATTTCTCAAGAACGTTTATTTATAGTATTATTCAAGACTTCTAAAATGGATTCTTCTTGTGAAACTTGCTAATTATCGTCAAATATAGTTTAACATTAAATACTTTATCATCCTAAATGTGTATATTAAAATATTTTTTAATGTATAAACGAAAAACTTAAAACAAAAATTGCGAATAACATAATTTTGTTTTCAATTAAATAATAAAGTAACAAGAGGAATATCTATAATAGCAACAAGGTAAGAGGACTATTCTTGGTGAAACGTACAATTTAATTGCATTTGAGTCGTCGTAGGAGTAAGAGGATGAGGAAGAAGAAGTGGAAAGGGGGAAGGAGGGGTTGGCTGCCCGCTTAAAGGTTAATTCGTAGCTAAGACATTTTAATGAATGCGAGTGCTTTGGGCAACAGCAGCACCGTCATGGTTCTCCACTCTACTGCAGAATGTAAACTTTCCTTTGACGTTCTCTGTGTAAATTAGGAAACAAGTAATCTTACCTAGTATCTTCATGATTTACACAGGAACGGTCAAAGGAAACTTACAGCGACTTCAACGATCTCCTCTCCCTCTCTCTCTTTCTTTATATATATATAGATATATATAGATATATATAGATATATCACTATCCCTGTAGTTTCATCGAAAAGGCTACCGCAGTTTCGAAAAGTGATAATTGGATATCGTTATACAGAAGCATATCAATCTTCAATGATCTGGAATTAAGTAAATTTGATTCGAAAATTATAATTTAAAGACAAACAATATCTTTATTTCTACTAAGTACATTTTATTTCTTATAATTAAAAGCGCTTAATCATATTTTTAATGATTTATTTAATATAACAGATAATATAAAATAAAGGAATAAAAAAACGGGTTGGAGCGTTTTCATAAAACATGTATCTTTTAGTTGAATGAAGAAAAAACAAAAAAGTCAAAAAATCGTAAATTGGCACAACTAAGACAAAAAGGTCCGATTTTTGACCCTTTCTTCCGACGGTTTTTGGGTCAAAAATGGCAATTTTTGAAAATTTTTGTGGCATTCTTAAAATTCAACTAGAAGCTAATACTATAAAGAAAATGTGTGCTAAATTTCATAAGAATCGGTTAAGAACTTTTTGAGTTATCTTGCACGCCAGTTTGAAAAAAGTCGTTTTGAGAAAAACGCGTTAAAAGTTTAACGTTCGCGTCTAGCGCCGAGTTGAGGCGGAGCACTTAAATGAATTTTTAATCCATAAGTAATGCGAATTTCATTCTAAAAATTTACGGGCATGTTTTTGAGATATTAAACTAACTATTTATGAAAAAAAAAATTCGATTTTTTTTTTTATTTTACTTGTATCGCCGGCCTTAAGGGAGGGGTAAGGGTTTCAGCGTAAAAAAAAAACACTTTTTTTGCGATTTTTTTTCTCAGATATGGATTGAGCAATTTTATTCAAACCTTCTATACATTATTGAGCATAGTTTTGACAATGTTCTGTAAATTTTTCATGCAGAAATATTGAAGCATTAGCCCGTAACAGAGCTTCCCGCAGAACGTCTTGAAAAAAAAAACAATTTGCGGTGTTCACTGTAACTCGGCTGGAAATTATCTGAAAATGAAAAACCATGAAAATTTAGTCAAATTATAATCAAATCTTCCCCCCTACGTTCTCTGATTATTTATTTTTAATTTAAAAATTTTTGGCGGCCATCTAAAGTGTGAAGAATTTTCCACGAAAATTTCCGCTATTTTGTAGGCGGGAAACACCCTTAATGTAAAAAAGAAAATTTTACTAAACGTAGGGGGGAGGTATTTTATATGTAAAAAATGTGTACAAAGTTTGAAATGAATCGGTCGAGTAGTTTTTAAATGGCAGTGAACACGGTCTTTGAAAAAGTAGTTTTGAGAAAAACGCCTTTAAAGTTTATGAAGCCAAAAAGTGAAGAAAAAATTTTTTTTTCCAACTTACACAGAATCATCGATTCCAGCTCCATACAGCACACTTCCTGCAGCATTGTCGATGTCTTCAGTCTCTTTTCAACGTCTTCTGGTACACTTGCACTACCAAGTGTACCAGAATTGATGAATTGATGAAGCACTTTTTGTGGTAACCTCATCTTTAATTATTTTATTCGGATTAAACCTTTTTTTTGATCTACACAAATAAATCCTTCCACTTTGTCGGTCTTCTCTCGAAACTTTGCTTACTTTCGGCATTTTTGAACAGAAAATTTTTTGAGAAAATTCTAAAATGACAAGCGCACGGTCGAACGTACAACGACAAACTGACGCTCGTTTCTTGCTTTAAAATATTGTAGTGTATAGTATACATACAAATATAAAATATATCTTTATGGCTTTAGTTACCTGCCTTTACTAAATAAAATATTTCTAAAACTAGATAATGGGTTAGGACAATAGCAATGAATAAAGTGTTCGACAGCTGCACTGCTATTCCGAACGCCCGTAGCTGTTAGAGTTAGAGCGTGAAAGGCCCCGAGACTAATTTGACAATAACTTCAAGAATATTGCTTAGATCGGATTAAAGTTTTAAGGACATATTCTTGAAATGTTAAACAATAAGATAAGACCAAAAAAAAAAGTCGATTTTTCGAAAGTGAAAACCCTTACCCCGCCCTTAACAAAACATGACGATAAGGTTTCAGAAAATCTTCCAAAAACCTTCTGTGGGACGAGCGCCTCCATGCCAAACTTACCTGGGCATTCGTGAGAAGGATTGATCGGTGAGCCCTGGCTGGGGAAGCTCAATTGTTTTTTTTGAAAAAATTTCAAAAATGTTTTCTAGAAACCTTTCGCAAAATATAGTGAAAGAGTTTTAAAAAATCTTTCAAAAACCTTTTTAAAAATCCTTTGCAAGTTTCTAAACGCGGACATTTTCACCTTGTAGAAAGATTTTTTAGAAACCTTTTTGAAAGGATTAAAGCTTTTTAAGAAATGTTTTAGAAAATTTTTAGAAAGTTTTTATGTTATGTGGGGTGTTTTGTATAAAAAATTACGACAATATCTTTGTTAAATATTAAGACGTTTAAAGTAACTTATAACACGAGTATTAATTATTAATCTACACGATTATAGATACTTACAATTTTATTCTATTTCTTTTTTTTATATATACATATATAATATTAGATAAAAATTATTATAAAGAATCTTAAAATAATTATTATAACAATATTACATAACAATAATTCATATATAATAATTACATGTTTATAATTCTTTAAATATAGAACATAATTTTGATTTGATATCTTATTACAGATTAATCAAAAGCTTGAAGTTGTCGAGCGACGTTATGAGGATCAAATGTTCGATATTTTTCCGATTATCAAAATATATTGAAACAGTATTATTTTATCTTCCGTCAATTGACCATTAAAGCTTTCTCTTTCGTATAGTAAACATTGCATATTTATTAATATACCTTCAATATAAAAACATTTCGAACTTGAAGTTATAATTAGATTAGAATGTTAAAATAAATGTACTTTTGTTTAAACAATTACATAAACATTAAGAGAACGTTAAAATAAGAAAATTATAATCTTAAATTTTATTTATTGCGAATATTAGTTCGTATCTGATGTTTTATTAGCTGAAAATTTCAAACTCAAAGTCATCAATGGCCAGAAATGTTAAAACAAATGTATTTTAGTTTCAATAATTCAAAATATTGTAAGAGTTATTTTTATTATTTATTATTTATTATTATTTTTTTAATATTAATATAAGCTATTCTTAAGAATTAAAGAAAAGAGAAAAGAAATTATATACAATTATAATATATAATATAATTATTATATATAATTTGATAAAGTAAAATAGAATGGAATCGTAAGTGTCTATAATTTTCCGAATCACTAACTTTTTAACATAACATCACACAAAGCATACTTTTTCTAATCTCTCAAACAATAATCATCTATTTTTTTTAGGAAAAATTGGTATTTAGTCATTTCATCTTCAGTTATATATATGTAAGAGTGCGAGTGTATGGTGTACATGGAAGTGGTTGATGAAAGATTTGTAGCGATATGGATACGAGTGCATATGGCAAGAAAGAAAAGCGTACGATATCGGCTGATGTCATCGTTTGTAAACACCCCGAAATCTCTCGAATGTTCCCAAGCCGGAAATCGGGAAGAAGTCTTTTTGTTTGACCGATTGGGAATAGTCTGGAGATTTCTAGAATGATTAACGGAAGTGATCGGGACCATTGGTGGGGTGAATGCATATATAAGCGCGGTGAAGAGGGCGGTCCTCGGGCCCTTCTTGATTCGGTGTGACGAGTGAGTGTTATACGAGTGTGGTTACGGTTTCTAACTCTGGTTACTTACTTTTTCTTTCAGTCTTTATCTTAAACCTTAATACTTAAGTCTTTGTTATATTATAATAAACATTTCTTTTATTTCGATTCAATAAAATCTTATATATATATTTGTCTGTCTGTCTGAAACCACGCTAACCACCACACCACCACCCCCACAGTTCAGAAGTGGGATAAAAGAAATAGTGGGATCTGTGTCGAAGTGAATACGCGATTTTTTTGAAAGTGATATAATTCTGTTCTTCTGTTCGCTGTGCGGAAATCTCTGTTCGTCGTATACGAAGTCTTCTGTCCGTTGCGCGGAAATCTCTGTTCGTTAGATACGAAATCTTTTCTGTCCGTTGCGCGGAATATCTCTGTTCGTTTACGCGAAGTCTGTTCTGTCCGCTGTATATGCGAAATTCTGTCCGCTGTGTGTAGAAAATAATATCATATCGGGTTTGAGGAATTATCATCAAAAACAGAAACTATCATAATGTCTGCTAAGGAACCAAGCTCTTACACCGTTTGCCAATTGAAGGAGGCATTACGCGTGACAAATTTGCCTACTGTCGGAAACAAGAATGAATTAATTAGTAGGTTGACCGAAGCGGAGCCAGAAATATGGCAGTATCTGGAGATGGAGTTAAATTATAATGTTCAAGAAGACGGTTCGACGGGACGTGACGAGCCGACGGTTGCTGTTGGAGCTCTACGTGTTGAAGACGGTCATGTTTGCCGAGAACTTGAACTGATAAGAAAAGAAAGAGATCTGCTTATAAAAGAATTGGAATTGGTCAAAAGAGAACAAGCCATACAATCGGCAACTACTTCTAGCATTGGAAGTTTAAACCGAATAAGTAATACACCATGTAATATCAACTTGAGAAGTATTAGTGAGTTGCTGTGCGAATTCGATGGGTCCGACCATTCATTTTGGAAATGGGAACAACAATTGAATTTAGTACGTAGTACTTATAGTCTGGACGATAACAGCACAAAGATTGTTATCAGTTCAAAGTTAAAAGGATCAGCTCTGAATTGGTTTCATTCAAAACCAGAACACATCAGTTTAAGTGTGGAAGATCTTCTTCAACGGATGAAAACAATGTATAATAATCGTCAAAGTAAACTGACCTTGAGAAGAGAATTTGAAGCACGAATATGGCATCCAAACGAATCCTTCAGTAGCTATTTAGGAAAAATTGGTATTTAGTCATTTCACACCACCACCCCCACAAAATATACAATTAATTTTTGCAAAGTAATTTTAAGTAATTAAAGTAAATTAAAGTAAATTTAAGTAATTTTTGATGATGTGATATATTGACATGAATTGTACATACAAAAGATGTTACAATGTTAAGTATAAAACATACGTCACTCTATTAGCATAACAAAGTTATTAATTAGCTAAATTTTATTTCTAAATAATTAAAGTAGAACCTTTGAAGTCTACGTATTAAATTATAGTTTTCAAGTAAATTATTTGCTAGAGAGTTCGGATGGTTTGCTAAGCGAATTTTTGTAGCGTTCACTCAAGTTGGCAATTTCTTCTTTTATTATAGAAATTCCTAAATCTTTATGGATTCTTTTATTAGTGACGTATTAGAGGAGTATTGCAAATGTTCTGCAGTGTTTTCGATTAGAATCTCTGTAAAATTTCAATGTTGAGTTACCAACGGTTCCCTATAGTTGAATTCCATAAGTCCATATATGTTTTAGGATAACTTTGTAGATAGCAAGTTTGCTATACACTTAACTTACATTAGATGCTTTGCCAATGAGCCAATATAGCTTTCTCACTCTTTCCTTTAAGTGGGTAAACAATGATCATCCCCTTGTCTTTTCGTTACATGTATAATACGTTATTCCCCTCTATCGTTTATCATCATTTCTTTTCTACAATTTTCTCCTTAACTTTACTTTTCTTTGGAAAATTCCCACTTTGCGTCATTGCGGATAATAATTGATCCTATGATCACTCAGTTTTCAATTACATACACCATAAAAACACACGCATATATATACACACATTCTCATGCACTCTTATCACAATATCTCACAATATGATAAAAGAAAGAACAACATTTTTTGTTTTTACTTTTTTTACTTTTCTTATTTTTAAGAAATTCGTCTTCAGTTATTCTGGAAACATTTACAGTGGTGGACATACTGTGGAGGCCATATATTTACGTACACATAGCAAGATCATATTGAAATCGTTTTATATTTGTTCATTCAAGAGATATACAAAAACCAATTTAATTTTTTATAAGTCCCTAGCATACATTATTAAATGAAAAAAAAGGATTCTTAATTTTTTATATTTAGAGAATTTTGAATATTTTTCTATTCCTAAGTAAAATTTCTTGCGGAAACATACTTACGTACATACGGAAATATTTATATTTTTATAGATATTTTCAACTTAAATTAAGTTAAATTAACTCAAATTGAATTAATACGATTAATATTTAGTAACTAAGCCTTTATTCCTTAAAATCTCGGCACTTACGTTACATAGATTCGATAAGTCGAATGCATCGACTAACTGGTATTAAAGACCAAGTTTCTTGAATTATAGCATACAATTCGTTAATATTTTATCGCTTTTGTTTTTTTACATGTTTGTCCACATCAATTCATAACATTTTAATGGGGTTTAAGTCCGGAGATTGCGCTGACCACTTCATTAAATTAATATTTTTTTCACTTAAAAATGTTTTTACCACACGTGCGGTGTGTTTCGGATCATTATCTGCTTGATAAATCTAATCATTAGGCATATACTCCTCAGCAAATGGTATTAACTGATCCTTTACAATATTTAGATAAAAAAATTTGTCCATAATACATTCGACGAGGTGAATAGGGCTCGTACCATTTATAGTCATTGCACCCCATACCAGTACCGATTCACCGCCACCTTTTACAGTAGGTCTTAAACAACATTTTTTATATTCTTCACCTCTCCGATGTCTAACATACACTTTCCTGTCAAAACCTAATCTAATAAATTTAGATTCGTCCGTAAATATATAATTTATATGTAATAAGTTATATGGTAAATATAATTGGACCATTGTTCGAGTGTCCAATTAATATGTTCATTTGCGAAAGAAATCCGGGCCCTGCGATTCTTTTCTGATATGAATGTTTTTTTTCTGGTAACACGCCCATTTAATTGAAATTCATTCAGTCGTCGTTGAACAGTCCTTACACTTATTTTAGTATGTAAATTTGCAGTTATCTCTCTGTGTATATCGATTGCAATTTTAAATCTATCACCTTCAGATAGACGATGAATTTTTCGGTCCGTTCTTCTATCAGTTTTTCGAGGTCTTGACGTACGAGGAATGTTATCCGATGTACCATTACGTTCAATATATTTGACTGCTTAGTGACATGTCATAACTGACAGTTCTAGTTCTGCAGATATTTGTCGATATGATTTTTCACTTTTGCGGAGACGTTGCACTAATCGTCGTTGTTCTGGCGCAATATTTTTTAGCTTACTCATTACGAAAGATTTTATATCACGTCTAATTTATTCAAATTGTCGATAGAAACTGAAGAATATTGTTTACATTCTCAAAATTGCGCATTAAATACGACAAATCTTAGTGTACGTAAGTAGTCGTCCACTGCGAAATCTGTACCTCGGAATACAATGTTTACAAACAGCTTTATTTTTTGGAATTTATAAAAATGCTTTTGTTGGTAGATGCTTAATGATCGAAACTTCTTAGAAATAAAACATTGAATCAGATAGATAAGTATGAAAAAAACATGAGAAAGTTTAAAAGTTAAAATGTGAAGTGTACGTAAGTATATGGCCGTCACTGTAAGTATTGTTTCACTAGTTTAATATGTCACATAAGTTATTAGATATTTAACATTTACTATCTAAAATGATAGTTCTCAATACATACAATGGGGGATAAAATTCCCCCAGTAAGTATGTATTGAAAAATTCGTACAGTAAGTATGTGAAAAAAAAGATTTATATTTTCTTCGTTATTAATTGTAATACAATGCATATATGTTAGCATGTAACGTACTAACATTAGTAGTAAGTAATATAAATAAACAAAAGTTAATTATATTGTTTTATAACTCACAGGACTTGAGTATTCGTCGAATAGTGAAATTTCAACGGGATATGAATATTCGTACATTGTTAGTAATCAATATAAATATACTTGTTAGTATTTCGTAGGATTCCCTTTTTGGCGAATAACTGCACCCAATCTGTTTGGTAATCAATCATATATATTGTATTATAATTAATAATTTAGAAAATACACGTCTATTTCTTCTTACATATTTACAGTAAAAATACTTTTGTACCCCACTGTACATGAACACTTTTAATAGTAATCGTTCTATGTTATTTACGTATTAAGTCTTTTTTGTTCTTATATATTTATATACATACTCACATGAGATAGAAAACACTGCTTCCTGTTACTCATGGATTTTTCCTATCACAATATTAATAAAGTATATTAAAGTGTTCGATATACCTTGAATGTTTGATAATTAATAAAAGGAATTGTCTACTGTAGTTTAGAAGTACGTAGTATAAGTTCGACATACCATCATCTTCGAAATTCCCTATTAGACTGATTCGTTGTTCTCTGTGAAATTTAATTAATCCTTAACGAACGAGCGTAATTAGATATACAGTTAAGTTGTCGCAAGTATGGCGGCACTTGTTCTTTAAGGGTTAATATACTTTTATTGAGTGTTGTTTATATGATATGATATTTATATAACGAAAATAATATGCGTAGTAAATAGAATTTATTTTTCTTTTCCTTAAACTTTCTTAGGGGACAACGTGCCAGTTTGAAGGTAAATTTCGAAGAGGACAGTACTCCGATCATATACTTGGTGTTTTTAAACAACAATACACATTTCTTTCGATTAATGAACAATTAAATAAGGTATATCGAACACAATATTATTGTCTACTAATACTTATAATCGTTTAAACATATTTACATTGGTTTAAACATTACATACCTATTAATGAGATTAGCATGGCACGAGGCTTACGTTAGAATTCGCAAATGATAACCGGCTTGAAAATTAGGTTGCTCATTCAAGAGCAACATAACCCTATCATATTATTAACGTCGTATTAGCATCACATATTTTTTTATCCAAAAATGTCTAAATTTGAGCCAAATAAGCGTCATTTGCGGGAACTTTTAATTTACTTCTTTAATTTAAAAAAATCTGCAGCTGAGGCGCATCGATTGCTCGTAGAAGCATATAATGAGGCTGCCTTGAGTGAGAGAACATGTCGTCAGTGGTTTCAAAAGTTTAAAAAGCAGTGATTTCGACGTAAAAGACAAAGATTGCAGTGGAAGGCCAAAAATTTACGAGGATGCAGAATTGGAGGAATTATTGGAGGAAGATTCGTCTCAAACACAAAAGGAACTTGCACTTACTTTAGAAGTCACTCATCAAGCAGTCTCACATCGTTTAAAATCGTTAGGAATGATTCATAAACAAGGTAATTGAGTTCCATACGAATTAACCCCTTGAGTACTGAATTTTATCTGAAAATTTTTATATTAATTTCTTACTTTATGGATTAATATAAGTAAAAGTAATACATTTTATTTGAAATATATTTATATTGGTGACATATAAATATATATTTTTTGCAACAACATTTCAATTAAAAGATATAAATTAAATATATAAATAAAAACAAAATAGAAATATTTATATATTTATATAGATGACGAGTCTCACTCGTCAAATGTACCCAAAGGGTTAAAGCCGAGAGATGTTGAACGCCAATTATGCATGAGTGAAATGCTGCTAGCTAGGCACACAAAAAAAGTTTTTTACATCGAATCGTCATTGGTGATGAAAAGTGGATACATTATGATAATCCAAAAAGAATAGAATCATGGAGATTACCTGGCCACGCGTCAACATCCACAGCAAAACCGAATATTCATGGAAAAAAACTCATGCTGTGTATTTGGTGGGATCAGCTGGGTGTGGTGTATTACGAGTTGCTTAATCCAAGCGAAACAATCACTGGAACTCTCTACCGAACACAATTGATGAGATTGAGCCGAGCTCTGAAGAAAAAACGCCCTCAATACTACTCCAGACACGACAAAATTATTCTTCTACATGATAGTGTTCGTCCGCATGTAGCGGTTCCAGTGAAAAACTATTTGAAAACACTTGATTAGGAAGTACTACCCCACCCGCCGTATTCACTAGACATTGCGCCGCCTGACTATCATCTGTTCCTGTCAATGGCACATGCTTTGTCGGAGCAGCGGCTCACATCATATGAAGATACCAGTAATTGGGTTAATTCGTGGATAACCTCAAAAGATAAGGAGTTCTTCAGACATGGAATCCGAACGCTGCCTGAAAGATGGGAAAAAGTAGTTGCTAGTGATGGACAATACTTCGATTAAATTTAAACTACCGTTCTTTCACAATAAATATTATTTTTTTGACAAAAAACGGCGGAAACTTATTTGTACTCCTAATAATAATTGTTTATAATTTAAATAACAAATTCTACTTCCACAATTTCAAGAACTCATAATTACCTACTTTCATCTTTTCATTTTTTCCATTACAAAATAATAAGTACAAATTCATAGTTACAAAGCATTCCGTTTTTTCTTCTAGGTTTTAAAATATTCAACAAATGTTATTAACTGTACGTTTCTTCAATATATTCGATTTACTTTTTAGAAACTTTAATCATAAATATTCTTCCAATCGTTTTTGACGTCCAATGCGGTTAGTAATCACGTCGCGGTCGCGGTCGCAATAAAAAAACTTGCTTATAGTTTTTTATTTACGTAATTGTTTGCTCATCGTCGTCCTAAGGGTAGGAGATCCATCGTACATTCATCACTGAAGATAAAAGGTAACTCCATTTTTATATCAATTATTTGTACAATAAAACCCATTAATTTGTCATTACAACAATATTAACATATTAATAAATGTTGTTGTTTTTATTTATGTTTCAGAACCTCATTGGAATCATGAAAGTAAATCAATGCAGTAATCGTGTTGTATCATTGAAATAAAAGAAAATAAAGTCAGTATTGTTCATCGTACATAAAAAGTTTGTTTTTTTGAGTAAACAAATTCGTTTATAGTTTCTTATTTTGGTTTTAAACGTATATTCATCGTTAACCTAAAAGGAAGGAGGCTCATCGTGCATTCATTACTAAAGATAAAAGGTAACTTAAGTCTTATATTAAATATTTATTCAGTAATTCAGTATGATTTCTTATTTTCGTATTCATAATGTAAAGGATTGTTGTATCGTTTAAAATAATATTAAAATCGCGAATCAGAAGTATGTTAATACGTTAATTTCAATTATATCGCGTTTCGAAAAAGCTATTTCTGAAATTTATATATTAAATTTACTTACGTTAACACGTTCACGCCGGCGCCGATTTTCAGTGTCTGCGCTGTGGGGCTATAGACTACAGGCCCGACCTAAAAAATCGATGGGTCATCTGATCCCCCAGGAAACCTATATGGGACGATATAGGGGCATAAAATAATAATTTTTAGCACTATGCCGTTACTTGTAAGCTGTCCAACTGAGTGCAGGTGAGAAATAAAAAGCACAAAATAACCGGGTGCTTTTTTATCAAATGATTTTGTACGGCATTCTTACCACCTATAGATCCATCGAAAATAATGAGAAAACACGTAGTGCCGTTAAAAAATAGTAAGCCACAAAGTCGGAAAAAATTTTTGATTTTCTGACAAAACCCCAGGTCTATTAAATCATTTGATTTTGAACGGCGTTGATTTCATACAATTTCGATACCTATTCTAATTAATTATTCCGCAACGCCGTACTAAAAACAATGCAACAAGGGAGAAAAATCGAGAGTTAAAATCCACCTTTTTCCACGAGTCTGGGGGGTGATCTGAAAAAGAACGGCATCGGTTTCAATTTATTTTATAGCATTTAGAAGTACTAATTAAAATAATGCCGTTTAAAAATTGTTGTTTATTTGAATGTTTATCAATAATTAACTTAATTTAATCGTATATTTGACTTTTACAGCTGTAAAATCATTTGACCCTGTACGGCAACTTGTTTTTTAACATGATATTGCTAAGTACAATTGTTCTATATTATTGCCGTTAAAAAAAACTGTTCTAAAAAAAAATATAGAGAAAGCAAAAAATGAAATTTTTTCAATTTTTGCTAAAGTTTAAATTGTCGTACATTAATAACATAAAGCAATTTTTTAAATGTTATTGTTGTTTTAAATAGTATAAGGGTCAATGAATTAAGAAAAAATCATGCTGTACATTTTAATGCAAACCATATTGTTTGGCAGATAAAAATAACACTACCGTTTTAGGGGGTACTTTATGGTCATCTAATACTGTACGACATTAACATAATTTTGAAGAGAACAGTTAATAATATGTAAAAATTATTTTTCCGTCTATTTAAAGTGAAACAGTGTGAATATTATATCTATAAATTAAAAACTATCAAACTCAGTATTAACATTTTTCAATAATTTTTAATGAAATATACTTCAAATACTGTTATTTTTTTGTATAGGAAATATTAATAAAAAATAAAAAGTACTACAATTTTATTAAATAATTTCACATATGTTTTATGAGTAAACAATAAAATTGCTGATAGCTGATTTAAACTACACAATATTTATGTGGAAATATATATATTTTTAATTTTATGACTTGCTTATTTATTATTGAAAGTACAATTGAAAATAACTAGTATTGTTAAACTAAAAAGTTGTTATAAAGAATTTTTTTTTGTTACGGAATTCCCAGCAAGAAAAAATAAAAGTAAAGTCTATTGCTGTGTATTTGGTTGTACAAACATAGCTTGTCGTGATGAAAAAATTAGGTTTTTTACCTTCACGTAAGTATTTTCAACAATTATTTTTTCTGGTTATTATAAATTGGTCAATCAATAAATTTACTCATGCCTATATTGTTTTTGCGTATTGTTATAGCTATTGATTCAACTCGAACTTATTTAAAAAAAACAAGTATTCCTAGTCAAAATCTTCCTTTAGGATCATCCAAAGAATGTGCTTGTCCTGTAGATCAAATAGGTTCTCAAGAAGAAAGAATACGTAGAAGATCAATTAAATTAGTGACAGTTACTGATATTGCAATACTGCAACAACATATTTACAAATACCACTTAAACCAGCCTTGTATGAACAACTCATTCCAATTATTCGACCATTTTTTAATATTCCACCAGTTATTTCATGTGGATTTCCTTTAATATGTGAAGTTTGTAAACAAAAAGCTAAAATACTTATAATATTACAATCACGACTTGGTACTTGACCACACTTAATAACATGTCCAGCATTTAATACACTTTCATCACCAACAAAATTTTTATTGCTTGGTTTTGTAATATGTTTATCTAATATACACATACACATACATATACAATATGCGTATATATTATATTGTATGTATACTTCGCGTTCGTGCTACCCTCCTGAACACTATACTTACGTATTAAAATGTAAATTAAGAAATAGACAAGTATTTTAATAAATAAAACATTCATTTAATAATTAATATTTATTATTTGAATAATATTAATTTTAAAGGAGAGTTCATTTTACGAAGCAAACAACATAAAATGAAAATTATATGTATTTATTATTTTTATTACTTTTTTATGAATATGAACTATCATATTTGTACAGCATTGATTTTATATAGACGACTGCATTAAATAAAAATAAACTATCTAAATGCCGTACAAAAAAATGTCGTACTAAATATTACCCAAAAGTTCATTTTTTTATATGGATTTTTCGGAAGTTTTTTTCCCCTTACAGACCCTTTGACCAAACAAAATGTACGGCATGTGGAAAAATGTTATCTATGCATAAAATACTTTCAAAAAAATTAATTTTATAAAGTTACAAATCACCCCCCAGACCCGTGGAAAAAGGTGGATTTTAACCCTCGATTTTTCTCCCTTGTTGCATTGTTTTTAGTACGGCGTTGCGGAATAATCAATTAGAATAGGTATTGAAATTGTATGAAACAAACGCCGTTCATAATCAAATGATGTAATAGACCCGGGGTTTTGTCAGAAAATCAAAAATTTTTTCCGACTTTGTGGCTTACTATTTTTTAACGGCACTACGTGTTTTCTCATTATTTTCGATAGATCTATAGGTGGTAAGAATGCCGTACAAAATCATTTGATAAAATGGCACCCGGTTATTTTGTGCTTTTTAATTCTCACCTGCACTCAGTTGGACAGCTTACAAGTAACGGCATAGTGCTAAAAATTATTATTTTATGCCCCTATATCGTCCCACATAGGTTTCCTGGGGGATCAGATGACCCATCGATTTTTTAGGTCGGGCCTGTAGTCTATAGCCCCACAGCGCAGACACTGAAAATCGGCGCCGGCGTGAACGTGTTAACGTAAGTAAATTTAATATATAAATTTCAGAAATAGCTTTTTCGAAACGCGATATAATTGAAATTAACGTATTAACATACTTCTGATTCGCGATTTTAATATTATTTTAAACGATACAACAATCCTTTACATTATGAATACGAAAATAAGAAATCATACTGAATTACTGAATAAATATTTAATATAAGACTTAAGTTACCTTTTATCTTTAGTAATGAATGCACGATGAGCCTCCTTCCTTTTAGGTTAACGATGAATATACGTTTAAAACCAAAATAAGAAACTATAAACGAATTTGGTGCGCTATGGTGCGCTATGAATCCTGTAGGAGGGTCGAGCCAAAGAATTTTAGTGGACCGGAACTCATGTAGTCACGTGATTGCGCGCGAATAAATCATACATTTTAAGTAGTATAAAAGTTCTATAGTAATAGTAAATAGTCTAGGGGGTAGAGTGGTAAATTGGTTTGAAAAAATTATGAACTAATGAATTGCATCAAATACAGAAAATAAATGAACAATATTTAATGATAATAAAAAATTTATATTAACATAGAATAGGTTACACAAAAAAATTATTATAAGTTCAAAAAGAAAGATTCAATTAAGTTTGATTTGATAAAAGGCATTACAGTATTTTGAAATTTCAAAACAACTTGTAGGAATTTATACAATTTTGATAATAATAATAAAATAATAATAATAATAATAATAATAATAATAATAATAATAATAATAATAATAATAATAATAATAATAATAATAATAATAATAATAATAATAATAATAATAATAATAATAATAATAATAATAATAATAATAATAATAATAATAATAATAATAATAATAATAATAATAATAATAATAATAATAATAATAATAATAATAATAATAATAATAATAATAATAATAATAATAATAATAAAATAATAATAATAATAATAATAATAATAATAATAATAATAATAATAATAATAATAATAATAATAATAATAATAATAATAATAATAATAATAATAATAATAATAATAATAATAATAATAATAATAATAATAATAATAATAATAATAATAATAATAATAATAATAATAATAATAATAATAATAATAATAATAATAATAATAATAATAATAATAATAATAATAATAATAATAATAATAATAATAATAATAATAATAATAATAATAATAATAATAATAATAATAATAATAATAATAATAATAATAATAATAATAATAATAATAATAATAATAATAATAATAATAATAATAATAATAATAATAATAATAATAATAATAATAATAATAATAATAATAATAATAATAATAATAATAATAATAATAATAATAATAATAATAATAATAATAATAATAATAATAATAATAATAATAATAATAATAATAATAATAATAATAATAATAATAATAATAATAATAATAATAATAATAATAATAATAATAATAATAATAATAATAATAATAATAATAATAATAATAATAATAATAATAATAATAATAATAATAATAATAATAATAAGAGACACTAAACAACCGACAAAAAACCATAAATAAACATAAAAAACCAAAATGGCAAATCTGACTAGAACAAAAAATACACACCATAAGGAAAGACATAGGTAGACTAACACAAGCAATAATAGGTAATACGTCAAAAAACATAACAAAATACATCAACACACTCATGGACATAAATAATAACAATTACACAGTCAACCAGCTGCTGGACACGCACAAACAAAAACTTGCTGTATATGCAGCTAGACTCGAAAGATATAACGAATCATATAAGAGGAAAATCGAAAACAGAACATTCTTAAACAGTGAAAGAACATTCTACAGAAAACTAAACATAGAACAAGAAATAGGACACATACAACCAACTAAAAAAGAAATAACCACTTTCTGGACACAAATATGGTCAAACACAGCAGAACACAACACACACGCAACATGGATAACAGACGAGAAACAGAAATATGAAGACATGCCAGAACAAGCCGAATACAAAATAACGGAAGACGAGCTAAAAAATACAATACGCAGCACACATAATTGGAAACACCCAGGACCAGATCACATACAAAACTACTGGTACAAGAAATTTACAACCACACATCCATACCTAACACAGCAGATAAATAAGATAATAGAGGACCCCCAAGAACTCCTGAGTTTCCTAACCGAAGGGATCACTTTCACTAAACCCAAAAATCAAAACACTGAAAACCTAGCAAACTATAGACCCATTACGTGCTTACCAACATTATATAAAATAATAACAAGTACAATATGCCGGCAAATCGATACACACCTCACAAAAAACAATATAATCTCAGAAGAACTAAAAGGATGCAGAAGAAATAGCCAAGGATGTAAAGAACAACTTATCATAGACAGCATAATAATGAACCAAGCAAGAAAGCAGTAACGAAACCTACACACATGCTATATAGACTACAAAAAAGCCTTTGACTCAGTACCACACACATGACTTTTAAAAATTCTAAAAATAAACAAAATAAATAAACAAACACAACAATTCCTAAAACACACCATGTCAACATGGAGAACAGAATCATATTAAAAACACTAACGGATACCATAAGAACGGAAGAAATAAAAATTAAAAAGGGTATCTTCCTAAGAGATACACTAAGTGCCCTATGGTTCAATATGTGCCTAAACCCATTATCCACAATATTAAACAAAAGTAAATATGGATTCCAAATCAGAAATAACAGACAAACGCAGTACACAATAAGCCACTTAATGTATGTAGACGACATAAAACTATATGCAGCAACAGGAACACAAATACGCTTTTAAGAATCACAGAAAACTTCACATCTGACATAAAAATGCAATTCGGAATAGACAAATGCAAAACAACACATATCGAAAGAGGACAATGCATCACAGACGATACACAAAGAACATTACAGAACGAAACACTACAAAACTTAGAAAAACACGAAACATACAAATACCTCGGCTTCGAACAAAATACTAAGATAAACCATACAGAAATTAAAAAATACTTACAAAAACAATACAAACAAAGACTCACAAAAATACTTAAAACCAAACTAAATTCAAAAAATCTCGTCAAAGCAATAAACACATACGCAATATCAGTCCTTACATATTCCTTCGGAATCATCAATTGGTCAAACACAGACTTAGATGACACCAATAGAATAACGAGAACGCACCTGACAAAGTCACTAAACTACACCCGAAATCATGTGTAGAGAGATTAACAATAAGTAGAGAATAAGGTGGAAGGGGAATAACGGACATAAAAGCGTTACACAATAGACAAATAAAAAAACTCCGCAAATACTTCCACACAAAAGAAACACAACTACATGAATGAAGCAGTAACGAAAGCCGACAAAAATTACACACCACTAAACCTATCGACAAGCAACACAGCTATAGATAACTATAACAACATAGACCATACACAAAGCAAAATAAACGCATGGACCACAAAACAATTACACGGAAAACACTATTACACCACTACATACGAAAATATAAACAAAAACGACACATACGAATGGCTAAAAAAAGGAAACCTCTTCCCAGAAACCGAAGGATTCCTAATCGCAATACAAGATCAGGTAATCTCAACAAAAAACTACCTCAAGTACATAATAAAAGATATAAACATACAAGATGACAAATGCCGGAAATGCAAATTAGTACCCGAAACAATAGAACACATAACAGGGGGTTGTAAAATACTAGCAAATACCGAATATACGGAAAGACACAACTCCGCAGCAAAAATCATACATAAAGCAATAGTGAACAAATACAAACTGGAGAAAACTACAACACCATACTACAAATACACACCAACAACAATAATAGATAACGAAAAGTACAAACTATACTGGGACACAACATTACACACAGACAAAACAGTAAAATACAACAGACCGGACATCACATTTACAAACAAAGAAGACAAGACAACATACCTAATAGACATCTCAGTACCAAACGACATCAACATCACACAGAAATACAGAGAAAAAATAGAAAAATACACACCACTTGCACAAGAAATACACAGAATATGGAAACAAAAAAAGGTACACATCATCCCTCTCATCATATCAGCAACAGGCATTACACCGAATAATTTTAAACCATATCTCACACAACTACAACTAGACCCAAATATACACCAAGAAATACAAAAGGCGGTTATATTAAAAACATGCAACATAATCAGAGCCTTCCTAAACTCTGAAGATTAAAGCTGTCAGACCTGGCAAAAGGCCTGTCTGACACGCTAATATGCCCGAGAAATCGGAGAGAAATAATTAAATAACAAAATAATAATAATAATAATAATAATAATAATAATAATAATAATAATAATAATAATAATAATAATAATAATAATAATAATAATGATAATAATAATTTATTCAATTTTGATACATGCACTTTGTTATCAACAAAACAATTAAATATAAATATCACAATAAAAATTATAAGTATTCCAAACTTAAACTGACCACAGCCGTTATTTATACATACTAAAGATAAACATGGCTGCGCATTGCATCGGAAGCGGTCCAACAAAATTTTCAGTCAATAGCAACACCAGCAACACGTATGGCGCGTCCCTCCTATAGGGTCCCTATGGTGCGCTTCATCTGGCGGTGCGCGATTTTTGCTTGTTCAAACCTGTATACGCGTTGTATGTTTGCTCATTTGTACATTGAGTGCTTATTATGCAAGTTGTAACTCGTGCAGTTTTTTCATTCTGTTCAGTATTGAACCCTCCGTAGGCAATAAACATTATATTTTGTTATTTTTTTTAATATTCAATTTTTGTTAAACAAATCCTGCGATAAGCCTATGAATAAAATAATATAAAATACGATAGGAAGTAGGTATAAGGTATCGTTTACTTAAAGATTAAGAAATTCTGAAATTCCATAAAATCCGAAACCATCTCAATGATCATAAAAAATATTGGTTATAAATGTTTTCAATGAATATACGTTAAATTTTCATTAATTTAATTTTCAGCGTCTAATAGCACCGTCTAATAGTACAATTGAATGCGTAGTACTGGTAGTACGTACTGCCCAATGAGAAAATCTAGCGCGGACTACCGGTGGTACGCGACGCCTAATGAAAAAATCTAGTGCTGGCCACCGATGGTACGGGTCGGCGTGAACGTGTTAAAGTTTGTTTGTATAAAGTTAAATTTTTATTTTAAAACAGTCGTCCAGATTGTTCACAAATTAGAGTCAGCGAATCAATGAAGATTTAAAATTTACTGTGTTTTAAGATTAAAATAAAATGTGAAATTTTTGTACTAGCATTGACTGCGTGCAAAAGTAGTTTTTTAATTAGTTATAGAGTCAGTGGTACTCGTTCGAGTAACAAGTTAAAATCAAACGCGAATTAGTGTCCGAGTTGTTCACCGTATAAGAAAATTTCGTTCGCGATAAGAAACTCATCTATAGTTTCTTATTTTTGTTTATACCGCGTTATTAGATTCACGCAAATGCATCATCAAGGAATATCATCGAGGAATTTTCAGATGAATCTTGAGGATTGATGTGGCTAAACTGTTTTCTTATGAAGTAGGAGTGTTTTGGAGCCATCACAGAACTTCTAATGCTATCTGTTCATGTTTCATATATGCGCCATTTTAATTTAAAAATATTACATTATATGCTATATAACAGTTGGTAACGAATGAGTGAAAAATTTAAAGTTCATCCGGTGCTCAATCATGCCGAAGATGAAAGGTCCTAATCGACACGAGCTACTAGCGGTTATAATTATTGAAATAAATTATTGATGAGAACACGAGAGTAATTCCTATTTTTTAGAATTGCTCATGAAAATGGTATAATCTATTTTATATTTTATTAGCTTAGGATAGATTTTCTTGTCTATATTGGATAAAGTCATTAATTTTTATCTAAAAAGAGAGAGAAAGTAGTTTTAATAAAAGGAAAAAAAATATATATAGGTCTCCCTCCAACAACACGGTAGATAGGTTCCTAGAAAATGACGTGTTATTTGAAACCGTGTTGTTTGAGACCCAGAGCCAATGCAAAAAGGGGATTACGTTCCGAAAACTTTTTAAAAACAAATATATATTTTTTTTTAAATAAACAACCTAATTTTTATTAAAAATATAAATGTATGAACAATACAAAACAAAAAATATTATCTTAATTTAACGCAATTTTAATTTAATTTATTTCTTCGTCGTCACTGCTCAATTAATTCAACCGAGAACGTTTTTTCGGTGGAATGATATCGCTTTGACTTTCAGAACGTTTTTCTTTTTTTTTAAGTTCTTGCATCTTCTTCCCTCTTTAAAAAATCTGTAATTTTACTTTGCTTGTTGTTTCTTACCAGGTCATTATAAATTTCTTGGTATGGAGCTAGACAGTTTTGATGCTTCCTTTTGAATTTTCGGCTCCTTTCTTTGGAAGGATCTGCATTCAAGAAAAATGACTCGAGATTTTCAGCTAAGTTAGGCCTTCTTGTAATATTTTTAATGTTAACTTATTAACAGCACAATCTTCATCAGTGCTAGTGTCCTCAGGATCAATTTGATTTACAGTTTCGGATACCATTTCCATCAAATCCGCTTCGTCAACTTCTTCTTCCACTAATAAACCTTGAACGTCTACAATAGCCATTTCCATAAAACCTTCGCTTCCGATTGATTTAGCAAGTTTTGATATGCAACCAATTTCATTTTGTGACGATTCCCGCACGTTTTCTATTTCAACTGAAGGGGGCCATATCTTCTTCCAACCCGCATTTAACGATGATATTTTCAGTTCACACAACATGAGACACTTTTGTTTTCAGGCCATGGAGATAAAAAGAAATACTTTCCGCAACACTGTATCTTTAAGACGGCAAGTCTCACCGCGGCTGTAGAAGTACAGTGTTGTAAAAAGGTTTTTTGAAAGCAAATCGTTTAATAGGATGCCGTGTTGTAGGAGGGTTCCCGCAATTATGAATCATGTTATAGCGAAATCGTGTTAGGAGAAACCGTGTTTTTGGAAGGATACTTGTACAGGATGATTCACTAATTCTTGCCATCTAAATAGCTTCTAAATTATGATAGAAGCTAAAAAGTTTATCAAAGAAAAGTTGCATGAAAAATTCAGGACTATAATATGATGTTAGTTTCTTGTTGTTACTAGGTTGAGTCTCTTTTGAGATTTATAGGTTAATTTTGTTTTTATAAATACAATGCTATATTTTAATATTCATTTTTTGATAGCAGCTGTCAAGACGAATCCAATAATAATTAAAAATCGTATTACATAGAGAAACACTTTTTCATGACGAACAAAGGGCGTCTCTTATATCTACTGAAAGACTAAAAAAGTCATTTTCCTTTTCTCTCTCTCTCTCTCTCTCTCTCACTCTTAGAAAGGATAGGAAGAAAAAAATCACACGATGCGCAGACAGATTAGATGTGATCTGCGATCGCTCTTTTTCTCCGGTAAACATTCTCTCCTTTGGATCAATTATGACAAGCTGGCAGAGATTGGTTCATCTAATGAAAAAGAGAATAACTGGGTGAGAAAAAAAGAGAGAAAGAGAGAGAAAGAAAGAAAGAAAGAAAAGAGAGAGAGAGAGAGAGAGAGAGAGAGAGAGAAGGAAAATTCTGCAGGCTACTTTCGAAAGGTGAAGATGATATCTTCTAAATAAACGTTTACTTTTCGGCGTGTATTCTTTGAATGACGAAGCCATGAAGTCGACGCTTAAGAGGTCTTCTTGTTTAACCCCCTCGCAAATTTCCAATGTAACTCGATACTCACCCTACCATATCTCTTACGTCTTTACTTGTTCACTCTGTTTAGTTGTACGCGATGCTTTTTGGCAGAAAATCTAAAGTGATCAATCATTTTCTTATATTCTTTTCGCTTGTATTTTTTACTTTTTTTTCCATCTGTCAGAGAAAATTTTGAGAAAAAATAAAAAAAGAGATAAAGAGCGAGAAAAATAAAAAGAAAAGACATAACACACGCATACACACACGCACACTCACTCACTCACTCACTCACTCACTCACTCACTCACTCACTCACTCACTCACTCACTCACCCACTCACTCACTCACTCACTCACTCACTCATTCTCCACACACACACACACACACACACACACACACACACACACACACACACACACACACACTCTCTCTCTCTCTCGTTTTCTTTGTGTGCCCTCGTTTCAACTCGAACCTTGATCAACTGGAGAGTATCCTGAACCAGACAATCCAACCAGAGACACTAATAGGAGTAATGCTGTCATCGAAAACTGCCTGGAACGCCACCAGCACCTTTGCTACTGAAGTCCTTACGGAATTGCGTTCCATTGAAAGAAGAAGAGCGAAAGACAGTAACTAGAAGGAAGGAAGAAGTCACTTTAGCCACCAGAAGGAAGAGCAGTAGCTAGATCCTCATTCCACGAAGTAATGCCTAACGGCGGTTTCTGTGGGGATCAGAGGCAGGAGGAAAGGGGAGATTTTAGTCGGTATTAACATCTTGAGTCCGACATATCCGGGCGAAACACCGAAGCCTGGAATACGTAAATGTATTTCCTCCTCTATAAAACACACACACACACAATTTTATCTGTTTTCAATGTTTTTAATCTTTCAATTTTACCAATCACGTGTAGTTTATATAAATTCAAGGGAAAAGAATAATTTCCTAATTGCCAATTAGTACGATAAATAACGCGAATGAAATGAACCGCGAAATACATTTAAAATAAAGTGATGCATTTTCCGTTTTTTTTTGTTTTTTTATTTTTTAGATTCCTTTCTGTGAAACGATTATTATTAAAACTTTTAGATCATTGAACGTAAAGCAAACATATTGAGGTATTTTTCTCAGTATTCATTAATATTTTCGAACAAATAGAAATGTTAAAGAGAACGTAACAATAACGTGTCAAATAATGTGTCTAGTATTTTTTGATCGATTAAAATGTAAAATTCTAAATTGTCAATACCATAATTACTTGTGGATTGATTGAAAGTTAAATGCAAAATTTTAATTACTAACTTAGGAAAAAAGAGAGAGGAAAATTTACGAGTTTGCAATTGTATGACAAAATAGTATTAAAAATGTATTGTAAAAATTAGTAAAAATTGTAAAAATGTATCAATAGAGAAATAATAATCCCATTGAGATTAGTCAAGCGATCGAATCGAAAATGACGACAAAATTTTATATTAAAAGTCGATCTGGTGCTTGTCCGTTAGTGTACGTATAAAATCAGATCAGAAAAATTTGGTAACAAGTGTGCGCAAGAGTAGAAAAGTTTCATACGTACATAGATTGATAGATTCATATATATATATATATGTATATACATAGATATTCTGGGGAAAATCCCGTAATCTGTAACTGTTCGCGCATTAATCACCCAAACGCGTTTGCGATTGGTGACTGATCGCGCATCAATTATCTGTCCCACTTGTTACATTGTAACGTTTCTTGTTTATCATCGATTCGAAAATCGATTATCGATTTCGTTCCCGTAATTTCCATTTGAACGACACTACGACGGGACACACTGCGAATTAAGCGAAGATTTATTATCGGTCTTTACGAGAGACTACAATCCTCTATATCTCTCACTTTCATTCTCACTCTCATTCTCTCTCTCTCTCTCTCTCTCTCTCTCTCTCTCTCGTTGTAGCAGGCATCCGAAAAGTCTCGCATATAAACTAGAACGCAAAATAAAGGACGTGGAACATATTGGTTTTCGTTGCGGTTAGGTTTACTCGAGTACACGGTACTCTTATGCTCGGCGTTAAATTAGGAAACGCTAGAAACTAATTCACTTGACGTTGCTGGACCCTTCTCGTCGCAATTTTGCATACGAACGCAAATCCGAGAGAGTATGAGTGAAAGAGAAAGAGAATGACCGAATATGCGAGTGAGAAGGACGAGAGAGGTAGAAAGAGAGAGAGAGAAAGAGAGAGAGAGAGAAAGAGAGTGTGTGTGTAAGACAAAGAGAGAACTTGCGCACGCGCATACTTCGATAAAATCATTTATTCACTGGGCCAACTCCAGTTATGCGCCCGTGCTGGCCTCAACGTTCGAGGGGGTTAATATCCTTGGAAAATTGGAATGTATTATTTAGCAAATGGCCAACCGACAGTAATTGAATCGCATGGAAAGCCGCGTACGCTTCTCAAAGTTTATCGATTTATACCATAATGAGAGAGATCTTTGTTGAAATAGTATATATATATATATATATATATATATATATATATATATATATATATCTTATTTTTAGATACTCTTTTTTATTTGTATTAGAATCCAATGTTTTTTAACGAAACTTTTCTGTTTTATGATTTAACGAACTTCTCTTTGATATCAGATCTTTTCTTTCTTTTTTTCTCTCTCTTTCGCTCGTTTTTTAAACTTTTTTTTCATGGAATCCGATCGGAACTTGATTTGTTTACTTCGAGTAATTTAGTGGTTTTAGAACTCGGTATTACTCTTTTTGAGTACTCCTCCTATAATGTAATGATCTTTCTATTACCGTTAGAAATCTCTAACTGTTGCACGATCTACTTTGAAACTTGTTAACTGTTAATTTCATGATAAGTAGTGTAGTGAGAAAATTTTCTTTAAATGTTTACGATTAAAAAGAAAAAAAAAGGAATATGCGTATAATGTTTTGATAAAAGAATACAATTATTTGCAAGAGTTATTTTTAAAAAATGCTCTTACAAATTGTTGGCACACACACATACACACACCTACACACGCAATTGGAGAAAAATTTCATTATCCATCTACGCGTTTCAATTTCTTTTTTTTCTTTCTATTTTATCGCAAGTATAATTAATTCGATTCTTTCGTAAAGTGATCGTAAAATTGACGAAAATTTTGTACAATTGATCGGTGATAGCTCTTGCAGAATACGTTGACTGACTAGTTCGTTGCGGTTTGGCGTTTCGATTATTTCGATTCATCGAGTAACGGGCGTTTCTACGTTTATATGTAGAAATTCTCGCAAATGCGTTAGAATGATCGATTTTTACACTATATGGTAAGAGAATAGTTTAAAATTAGAGAAGCAGAAGAAAGAAAAAGAGAGAAAGAGGGAGAATTTCGTTTAATACGAAACGTTCTCATGCGATCGAGTGTAACAAAAAATTAAGTGAAATTTTTTACTTTCTGTTCTTTTTTCCTTCTACTTATACTTGTACTATTCCATTGTATCTCTTTCTCTCTCTCTCTTTCTTTCTCGGTCTCTCTATTTCAATCTGTTTTTCTTTTTTTCTTTCTCTCTTCTAAAATTTTTTTCTTTTTCGAGCAGCCAAATCACAGGTAACAAGAGTAACTCGTACCTAAATCGATTTACCCTTCCTTCCGGGCTTCAATTCTCAGCGGATCCAAAGCGTGTTTCTATGGCGATCGATCAACGATTTCGTTTACATTTCATTTGCTCGACAATACGAGCCTTCGAAGTTACCTATCCTTACCGATAGTTCATGATAAATAAAAATAAAATTTCTACGATCAAAAGCTTTGAACGGAAGATTCTATTTTTATGAAGCAAAAACTTGAAAGAAAGAAAGAGAGAAAAAAAGGAGAGAAGATAAATTGTATATAGCTGGTTAAAAAAGTGAAAATTTGCAATCGCATTAAAAAAATACTAATTATTATGAAAGAAAAATAATAATTATTATGAGGTGCGAGTTTATGTTCATGTTCCGTGTGAGACCATGTATAGTAGAGCAGAGAGACGAGAAGTAAATCGATGTTGACATAATCATAGTTCTCTAGCGTACACTGATTTAAATAATTCAGTATATATCGCTATTTGTTGAATAATGAAACATCTGTACGTATGCAGGAAGCTAAAATAAGCGTACACGCGTGCATCGTTTATGCTTTCCAACATTGACGATCAAGGTCATAAATATTATCCGTTAAGATCCTGCTTATACCATTATATTATTATATAACAACATATAGAATACAATATTATGAACGTGTAAAATTTTATGAATATTTATATGTTAACATTTTTAAATATATCTTGTTTCGTATAATTATTTTAATAATAATGATAACATGAATAATAATAATAATAATAATAATAATAATAATAATAAAAAAAGAAGTAATTGTTGTGTGTAATCGTATTATTAATTTAATAACAAAAACACAATTTGTTCTCAAATTTAACTAACAAGAGAGACATTGTTAGATAATACGAGTAATATTTCATGTAAGGATTACAAATTTCGTCGGTTTCACGCAAGAAAGACCAAATAGATTTGTTCTTACCAAAAAGTATACCCTGGCACGAAACTATAGATCAAGTGGTCGCACCCCGAGATTCCGTTTTCCACTGAAGATCGAGTCGTTTGTCCGCTAGCGGATCCATCAACAGTATCATAAATCACAGCGACGCGGCGTGCGCCTAGAAAGAGAAAGAGGAACTGAGTTAGAAAGAGAGTGAGAGAGAGAGAGGGAAAGAGAGAGAGAGAGGGAGGGAGAAAAAGAAGGAAAAAGAGGCCACTCGAGCGTGGTCTCGCGCGCGTGAAACCTTTATCAAAACAAATCTGTATGCTCAACTACCATGGGAATGGACCGGAAAATTTGTTTAATGGCAGCTGCAACGTAGACCGATGCGGATTCGTCTTTGCCGTATGTCCTTTTCTTTCTTTCTCTCTCTCTCTCTCTCTCTCTCTCTCTATCTTCTTTTTCTTGTCTTTCTTTATATAAGAGGTATCAAGAGACATTGTATCTCATGACAAAATGAGAAAAATGAAGGAAAAGAATAAGAAGAAGAAGCGAAGGTGGGTAGTGTCGATGTAAGAGAAGTCGAGAGAAAATGTGTAAAAGATATAAGAGTAAAAAAGAGAGAAAGAAAAAGCTTGCAACAGTCGAGAAAGAAAGAAAGAAAGAAAGGAAGAAAGAAAAAAAGAAGCAAAAGAGCAAAAGAGAAGTATAATGTCTCGGACGTAAAATGGGCGAAGAAACAGCAAGCCCCTGCACGGCTTCGACTCAATTAAATGATCGTCTTCTCCTCAAGGGTCCCAGCGGAGGCACCAACCATTAATTTCGTAACACAAGGAACAAAGGGTCTACCTGGATATTCTTTCGCCTTTTGTTTTTCCCTTTATTATTTTTCTTCTCTACTCTAACCTACTATCTCACTCTTGCTTCTTTCCTACCTCGTACCTTCTACCATCTCAACCTGTTACTAACAGAAGAAGAGAGGGCTTTAGCCGCAGGATAGCAAGAGCAAGGAGGAAGAAGAGAAGAGAAGAGGAGAAGAAGAAGGTTGAGGAGGTTGAGGACAACCTGTTCAGCCCATGGCTACATTTCTCTTCTTCTGCGGTAGCGAGTAAGCCTCCTCTAACTAAGCCACCACGCTCCTTTCTCCCCTCTACGTGGTACACCACCACCACGCGTATCATCCTGATCGACTCGTTCATCTAAAGCTACTTTCACACCGATCGACACATTAAATATTTTTGTTTAAGTATTGGAAAGGGAACCTCTAAACTAGGCGTGGCTCTAATTCTAACTATCGGCCCAATCACGTAATCCTTATATCTTCCTTTTTTTTTTAATCTTTCTCTATACTTATTTCTATTTCAATTTTCATCTGTTTCTTCTTCTTCTTTACCTTATTTTACTTTTTTCTTGCTAGATAAAAATATTTAAATGACAGTGAGAAACATACATGATGTTAGTTCCAGGATATCGACAACTAGAACGTATCAAACGTCTTGTTTGATTGCAGTGAATGAATATTTAAGATTGTTCTTTTTGATTTCCTGTTAAGGTGCCATGAGAATTTTCTAGCTGCACGATTTCCTTTTGTATCGATTAATAATTATACATTTTCCATTTCAATTTTTAAAAAACGATTAAACTGATATTTAACTATATGGTAAATGGTTATAAGGAACATTTTGATCATTACTTAAAGAATTTGGAGATAAAAAGGAAAAGGTGAGAATTAGTTGCGTGGGATCGACGATGAGAATCCGACAGTGTGAAAATCGGTTCATTCGTTCGTTCGTTCCTTCGTTTAGCCGAAAGAGTGATTTGTTTGCACGAAACAGATTGTTCTACCTTTCTTTTTATGTAACAGTACTTTTATCAGGGTATGGAAGAATCAAAAGAATTTGCTTCTCCTTCTTTTTCTTCTTCTTCTTTTATCCTATTCTATGACTACGTTTCGGACATAATTAGAATGTTGATTACATATTTGATCAGAGGAATTGTTTGCTAAACGAATGGAAGACAATCGATCGATCGATCGATCGATTTTTGTTAACGTTTGATCTTCGTTCTATCGATAAATAATACTCTTTTCGATAAGTCATTGAATATCAATGAAATTGTTTACGCGTGTATACTTGTTAGAGAGGAAGAGGTGGGATCTATTTGTTCATTGATCTACGATATCCAGTGTAATTTCTAAAGAAGAGAAAAAGGGAGAAAGAACACGGGGCAAACTATGAACTAGAGAACAAACGATACGAAACGAGATACGTGCTTTACAATTAACTTTCACCTCCATCGTTTTCCATTAACGATATCCTCGTTCCCTATAGTTTTGAGTTAATTAAATTTTTCTTTCCATCAAATTACCAGCTATTCTCCTTCTTTTTTATTATTCTACCTCTTTTTATTATATCGGCGTTCAGTCAGTTTGATAAAAGAATCAAAAGAGTTCTGACCGTCCAATTAAGATAAAATCCACGAATGAAATTCGACCACTTTGTGTGGTAACGTCGTAGGTCAACAATTTTTCTTCCTTATACTTCAGTAAACTGGATCATCTCATGGGACACACAAAAGCATCTAAAACGTTCTTAAATGTGTGTGTGTGTGTATGACTTCAGACAGGGGAGGGGAATTGTAAAATGATAGATGACGCGTAAACGTGCTCTGATAGACATCCGACAAGGTACAACGAAGAGCCGGAAGGAAAACGTAAAATTCAGCTGAAGCGTGAAGATAAATGTCGTAAATCCATTTATATTAGCTTTGGTTCGGTCAACCATAACATAGGACGCCACTTATGTCGTAGTATCTCGAAAAGAGATATTTCGAGATCATTTTCTTCCGAACTTTTTCAAATTTTCTGGTCTTCTTTTGTATTATATATTATATATACTTTCAAAGTAAACGAAGCAAAAAGAAAAAGCAGTAGTAGAAGAATAAGAAAAAAGAATCGATATGTTTCTGGATCGGTTTATCGTAACAAACGTTCAATAAACACGACGTTTAGCTCAGAAGTCGGATTTACAGAATGATTAAAGCGCTTGATCTTCCAAGAAGGAAAGAATGAAACGAACAAAGAGAGAGAGAGAGAGAGAGAGAGAAAGAGTAAGGGAGAAAAGATGGACAAATGTAGATAAGGATAGAGATAGAACTAAAGAGAGAGAAAAAGAGAGAGAGAGAAACAAAGTGAAAGAGATACACGAAGAGACAGGAAACGAATGTGATTCGTTTGGACGAGCAATTTACAGCTCGAAGAATATGGCTCCGGCGTGTAAACCGCATTGAAATTCACGGCAAGCACGGAACTCCACCGGCGTTGAACTATGGGCAAGCTGTTGCAACCTACTGTTTTCTCTCTGTCTCTATCTCTCTCTCTTACTGAACCTTTATCGTAACCGTTTCTCCCTTCTCTTATTCTCTCTCTCTCTCACTCTCTCTTTGAGTTCCGTGCAACCCCTGATATTCCGTGGTGCGCGCGCGCGCGCATACACTGTCTCCGTCTAGTTGGCATTTAATTCTTGCCGTACCCCTTCCTTCGAAATCCATTTAAAATCCCCAGGAGGTAGAAACTCTAAGAGAAAGAGAGTTAGAGAGAGAAAGAGAGAGAGAGAGAGATAGAATAAGAGAGAATTGTGTTGTGATATACGTTCATATGTTCATATGTTCATACGTGTACGTATGTACATACTACGGAACTTATGTTTCTATGGAACGGAAGAACAATGACGGAAGTCGCCCGTGGAATGTACCGGATATACGACGACTACAAGCGTAAGGTTGTAGATATATCGAATTGAAGAGAAATTCTCTCGTGATGCTTTAAACAACTAAAAGAAAGACGTTGCTTATGTTACACTGTGATATACTTTTCAAAAGCTTTCTCTTGTTATTATTTTATTTTCGCTTTTTTTTTTATTGTGAGATTATCTTTTTTACTTGTATAATAGGTTATGTTGCAAATTAATTTATGTTAAATCTTTTGCACCGTAAATTGTATCAAATTTTGATTTCATTTTATTCCGGGTTGGATATTTAACCTTTTCACTACAAAAGGCGAAAATATAAATCTTGAAAAGTCTATCGATATACACGAAAGGCGTAAATATACTTCCTCTGTATTTTTTTACTATAAAATCTTTATTACTGTTTTACCGATTGATTCTTGAAAGTTACTTAAGATAAGTAAACAAAAGTGATATATTTAATTTATTTGTCATAATTATTTTTTTAAACCCTAAAAATGGTATTAAATTTCTTGGTTTGGTTACTGTAGACAACCAGTCGAAGCGACTGACATGCGACAAGCGTGCCGTCTATATTGATGGATTCGTCGCAGTAAAAGGGTTAAATGTAGTAATTATTTCATCAGTACATTTTATATTTTTAATTTAAGTGTTGTTTTTTTAACGAAATTGTTTCTGATTTATTTGCTTCGTTCAGTCATAGGAATGAAATACAAATTGAAGAGTCATACTGTAAATGTAATATTAAGATATAATTGTGTATATTTCTGAAATATTTATTTTGATGATGAAAATTTTTTTTCCGTAAGATAAAATTCTTGGTATGTATTTTAATTTTGTTTTCTGTTGCACGCATTTCTAATATCTAGTTTCTTCACGCACGAAATCGAGATCAAATGGTTGTACGGTCTAGCGAGCAAACGTTGAACGCGAAAGATGATGGAAAGCTGCCGACCACCTGGAAAGTGGGAAGAAGAACGAACGCAAGAGAAGAAGAGTATATATATATATATACGAGTATACTATTATATCTCGCGTAATATTCTTCGATGCCTCCTCTCACCGATCTATTATCCACGCCCTCACTCTTTCACTCGCTCATCCCTCTCGTAGCTTCACCAACGAAGCAGCAATTCTCCTTTACCTTTACCTCCACGAAACGTTCCTTTCGAGAAACATCATAAAGAAACTTAAGGAGGTGCTACGGTATAAAAACAAAAAACAAAAAAAAGACAAAAAAAACGTGATGCCAGTAAAAAAGAGTTCTTAAGAAAACCGCCGACAATTTCAAGAGTTTTCGTAATATTTCTTAATATCACGACGATGACCATTCCAACCGACTCATTCCTCTTTTTCTCTCTCTCTTATTTTCAAATCTATCCGTCATTATGACGACAGAGAAAAAGATGGAATAGGTTTGACAAAAAAAAAAATAATATTTATCTCTCTCGTAATTGAATTTCAATTTGATTTTAATTTACCAATCATCATTGGAATTTACATAAAAATACGCTTTGATACGTTGAAACAGGTTTGAAAATAAATATAATATTAAAATATAATAATTATTTTCTACGTCAAGATTAATTGGCAACGTTAGTCAAAGTAATTTTCCTTCCTCTCTCTTTCTCTCTCTCTTTCTCTTCTATTTTTTTTTATTTTCTTTCTTTACGTAGAACAATAACAAAAGTGATAAATATTGCTTATAATCAAGATATCTTTATCACGACGTTAATGACATAACGTATCTCTCAGGATGTGTTTCCTGCTTCGAGTGCATACAGATTACGGTGTAGTAATGCAGGTCATAAGTCAGTGTATCCTACAGGATATATGAACCAATTATGGGTTAATCTTTGCCACATAGACACTATGAGAGCACAATAAGGGAGCGACTTTACCGCTAGCCGTGCGATAAGAGACGTAATAAATAAACGTATCCGCGTAGCACACATACCGTGTTCGAACTACGCGACTATGAAAATCGCCAAGGGCTATTTGCTTCGTTGCTACCTCCCCCTCCCTCTTCTCTTCATCCTTCAATTCTTCTAAATACTGTTCATGTTTTCTCCAAAGATTATTGGAATCTCGTCAAACCTGTCACACGTCCTTGATATTTCTTTTTTTATTCAGAAAAAAAAGAAATCTCTCAAATAAAAAGAATTTTGAAAATATTAAATATCAATTATTTTACACAAAAATTTATTCGATCTATCGATAAATAAAAATAAGTAAGCGATTTATCAAATTAATTCAATCAACGATTAAGTAAAAAGCAATTAATTTAAAATGCGATTCGAATCAAATCCGATTTCTTTTTTTTAATGAAGGCAATTTAAAAAAAAAATGTTTATTCGCTATATGAGTTTAAATAAAAAAGTTTATATATATATATATGATGATGGTAGGAGCTCACTTGTACGCCACCGACCGGTATACATGCGTGCAAAGGAAATTTAAGTATACTGGCTCGGTGAGTTAAGTATAATACGAGCTCTCTCTCTCTTTCTCTTTTTTTCTTTGAAATACACACACACACACACACACATATGCAGAAATATAGCACACAAACATAGTATAAAGTTGCAGCTTGCTCTGATGGCGGCAGCATAGCTCGCAGCGTTCTACGTCTTACAATAATCTTTCTGCGTTATCCAGTATATCCCAGCATCCGTTCTTCTTCATCTTCTTCTTATTCTTCTTCTTCTTCCCTTGTGTTATTATTGTTGTGCAGGAGGAGGCTACGGTGGGTATCTTGTCAAATCGAGCAGGTGTTTCACCCAGGCGGCCTTTCTCTCCCCTCACCCTATCACCGCTTACTATATATTTTGACGATTAGTTCTGGACCGAGCTTCTTCGAAGTGCGGAGGCTGCCTACTATTCTCTTCCAACCTTTCTCTTCTTCTCAGGGACGCATCTGATATTTGTACTTTCGATTTTTTCCTATATCAGATATTTGTGCATATACGAAAAATAAAAATTTATTTAACAACCCTTCTCATAAATATGTACACACATATAAATAATAAAATGAAAGATTTTTGTTATTGTTGTTGTTGAATGATATTAATATTAAAAATAAGCGAGCAGGTGAAGTACACACAAGATGACAAATTTTATTATACCTAGAAATAAATAAACGGGAAGAGAGAATATAGTGTTTTAAATACTATTTGGTAGTTGGAAGTGCGGTAACGTATTATAAAAGATGTACAAGCAATGTCAGATGAGTCTTGCATAAACGTCTTTGCAAGTAATGTTTTATGAAGCAAGATCGTAAAGAATTTTATAGCAAACTCGTATTCGTTGGTCGAGCATACCCTCTTATACCGCGTTACCTTTCTCCTATCTTTTCTTAGGTTAGTCTTCCTTCTTCTTTCATCGCCAAACTCTTTTCAGACGAACGAACGAAGTACTCCGTTAGCAGCGATACTAATTCTAGCATTAATGTTCGTCGCCTTTGCAGGGGTTGGGGGTTGGAGGTTGGAAAGAGGTTTGGTAGGGAAACGTTTAACTTCCATGCTACTTCTTATTAACTTTTTAAATTCGAACGGGAACTTTACAATCGAGGAGAGAGAGAGACGAAAGAAACGAGTTAGGAGAAAATTATCTTGAGACTTCGGCATTATGCTTGGTCCCGACAATCGAGTTCAGAATGTGTTTCTGAATGAGAGAGAGAGAGAGAGAGAGAGAAAGAGAAAGAGAGAGTAACGTTTGTATAATACATAATTTTGAGTGACGTACGAAGGACACCGTTTATTTTCGAAAACGTATCTATAGTTTCAACGATGACCACCTATAATCATATAAAGAATCATATATGGAAATCATATAAAGAAACAACGGAAGAAAGTTTGTCTTTTCGTGAGAATCTTAAATACATGTTATATATCTATATGGTATATTTGTATACGTGTATCAAGAATTATGGAAATATCTTCTTCGTGCGTGAAATGGTTTTATGAAATATTAATTTTTTTTAATGGAAATTTGTAGAGACATTTATGTGGTACACATATTAAATAAGAAAAAATAAAAAAGGGAGAAAATTAACACGATGGAATGTTTTTCAATCAGAAACGTAGTTGCGTCCCTGATATCGTCTACAAGAAAGAAAGAGAGTGAGAGAGAGGAAGAGAGAAAAACCGCGACTACGCGTTACAGTTGCAGTACAATGCACATGCACTTGCCATCGAGGAAAGGTAGACGGCCAGCGACCTTGATGCGCGTGGTTCTCGCGTGCCCGAACCTTTACGAAGATACACGAACATTTCCGAGTAGAAGTAGAGGGAGTGAAAAGAGTGAGTGGTCCACGAGAGTAAGATGGGGCTCTCCACTTTCTGTTCCCATCCCATCACATCTCATTGGATCTTCTTGTCCTTTTTTCCCCCTTCGTCTCACCATCTCCTATCGTTCCTTTAGTCGCTCGTCTGACCTGCCGCCACGATTCTTCCTTTTCCTTTTCTTTATCTTTTTCTTGTTCTCTCCTCTGCCTCTAACAACTTCTCTGTACAAGTTCTCGTGCCTGGAGCCTCACGGAAGCTGAAACAACCTATCCTATCTTGGATAGTCAACCTCATGCTAGAGTTGCTAGGATGGGACCGGTATTTCAAGTTAACCGGCCCGTTCAAATCCAGTGTCCCTCAACTAGTTACATTTCTAAACTCTTTAATATAATATTTTCTATCATTTAAATTCATCATTATATTCGATTATTTTCTACAATTATTTTTACAGTTTTTTACAATTTATAGGAATATTATATTAAGAACAAAACTTTTCTTTAACTTTTATATATATATATATATATATATATATATATATATATATAATATCCTATATATATATAGGATGCTCCGGCCACGCGTTGCTGTGGCTTTGTTATAAAATGTTGATTGAATATAATTCTAAACTATTTAGTAAATTGTAACAATACATAAAATAATAATACTCGGGAAAACATAAAAAGCAAGGTTAGTTATGCTATATGTAAATCTGAAAACAACGTATGACGTGAATATATCGAGATAATTGAATTGTGATATAGCGCCATCTATTGAAAACTTAGAGTATCTAGAGACCTAGATAACCTTTAAATAACAAATCCTTAAATTAGCAATAAAAATAAAATTGAATTAGGTTGAAATAAATTACACAAAATAAAAAAAAACTCATTAAGATCAGTTCAGTAATTTCGAAGTTCATTGCAAACCAACAATGTGACACTGAATTTTTATATATAAAGATATATTTTGTATTCTACCGATCGATTGTAATTTTTTCATTTTTTATTATTATTTAATAATCCATATTTGATAGATATTTATTTAAAAAAAAAAGAAAAGAAGATAACTTTCATCATGTTTTTATCCTTAACAACAATTTGTATCTATTAGATCTATCGTTATTTCTTCACTTTCTGTTTTTTATTTATTTTTTTGTACTCGACATTTATTATAGATTTGTTTTAATTTAATTATTCGCGTTAAATTTTTGAATGCAATCATCTTTTCCAATAACATAATAATTCTTCGTACATTTTTCAACGAGTCTATTAATATCTGTCGATCCTGAAATTTCAGGTGTTTAATGATCGATATTAACGCCAACGTTAGATCGATATCAAAATATCAATGATTTTTCTTACATAGCTTTATCACGCATTTAAAGTTATATATATATATATATCTCGTGGATATTAATAATCGATCAAGATATTAGGTAAGTTCGTTCTGGCGCCGGCATTCCCCGTCGGTTTAATAAATCTTCGTCGAAAATTGATAAATGTTCTTCCTGGTTGAAAGGTTGTTGTTTAGAGGAGCTAACTATAAAATGCCAGATGTTGACTTTGTTTCTTTTTCTTTCTTCTTTTTTCTTTTTTTTCGTTGTTGAAAGTTGCATGGTATCAAGAAACAAAAAAACACAAGTCTCACCAGCTGTCATTGACTCGTGAAAAAAAAAAGAGAACGGATAAAAGTTTTTATCCAATCTTTTGATCTTCTAGAAAAGATCGAAGTACGTGGGCCCCGGAAAAGAATTTTTCTTTCTTATTTTAATGCAAATGTCATATAAGTTTTTCTTTTTCATATTTTAAACGAAGTCTTTTTCTTCAAATGATATAAAACTGTTTCGTGGTCGATGTTTATTCCTTCATCGATATCATGATTGCTAATGTGATTGTTTTATTTTGAATTTTTTCCACCACTCCATCGACCTTTTCCAGTAATCAGTCGATGATAAAACGAGGTACGTATTTGAAGTTTCAATTTCTAAATTGAAATTGCTCGAATCAAATTTATTCCACACCGAATGATATTTACTACGTCATTTTCATAATATGTAATCGTAAATATTTTTATTTACCTGAATCGCACTTATCTATTTTTTTTTTTAAATTTGTCAAATATATCGAGAATTTCTACTTTATTTTTGTTTATTTTCAAGACATTATAATATTTGTTCGAATAAATATGAATAATAAAATTATTTTTTTAATTATTCTACGACGTGTCATCTTTCGAATGAATTTATTAAGTATCGACAAATCCTATCGATGTAATCAAAGTTATACGATTTTAAAAGGATTTATAGGAGAAAAAATACGAAGAAATTTTTTCATCGATCGAATAATATACTACCACCATACGTGTATGAATTTGAATATTTTATCGACAGAAATAACGATACAAAAAATCATATATGTCGTTGAAACGTTTCCTCCGGAGATTTGCTTGACGACTTCGTAGTGAATACTCGGAAATGCGTCCGTTACGAAACTCTCTCTTTCTCTTTTTCTTTCTTTGGAATTTTCTGAACCACGATAGAAAAATGATTTTTCCGTTTTACATCGAATTGAGAAAATTCCCGAGCCTTATCGAGTATATCGAAAGGCTTTTTCGATAATCGTCTTTTCTTCCAAAAGCTGGGAACTGCACGTGGAAAATATTCTATGTTCCTTCACGAGTTATTTTTCCTAAGTGTCTTCTTAGATTCCTTAAACGTTTGGCTCATGCTTCAAAAGAGAAAGAAAGAAAGAAAGAAAGAGAGACAGAGAGAAAAAGAATAAGAAACTAAGAGAACGAGAAAAGGAATCGATCATTCTACTAAAACAAATCTATGAAATTTTTCTTTAGGTATAAGATAAGTGCCGATGGTAGATCTAATATCTCATGCTTACCCCTCGTTCGATTGTGTTCGTAATAAGAGAAAGGAAATATTTTCTTTCTCTTTCTTTCTTTCTCACGGAGCAATTTCTTTTTAGAAATTTCCACTTTTCCAACTAGAAGTATGCAAGATGGATTCGGAAGCCGGAAACTTTCGTCAAATCGCGACTTTTCCGCGAATTTGTCGACGCTGGAAATTCGAAGGAAAGAGAGAAAGAGAGAGGGAGAGAAAGAGAAAATAAAAGAGAAAGATAGAAAAGAAAGTTAAGAGATCGAGCCACGTTACTGCGGTAACATTCAGCAAATAGTCGAGATCCTCGACATCTGATATCGACAGGGGTGAGATAACTTATCGCGAGCAGGTCATACGTTACGTTTTTCTCACGAATGTTGGATATCGAAGAAACCCTCCACTATTTCCACCTCCACTTCCTTTCCTTCTCCTACTTACCGTTCTTCCTCTGATTCTCTTCCTCCTTCATTTCTCGCGAGTCGAGTTTCTTTTTCTTGGTTTTCTCCCCTAACTCACATTCGAACTCTGATGCGTCGTCGGATAAGCAAGGCGAGAAATTACGTCTCGTTCTACGATTCTTTCACAGTAGCAGAGGAGAAGAATGAGTTAAAGAAATAGAAAGAAAGATAGAGAGAAAAGAAAAGAGAAACGCTCGTAAGACTAAAATTTCTTAGCAAATTCGTTTTCTTTATCCAACTCGCACGTTCAATGCAATTACCTAATGACGTAATGACGTTTCTAACGATAATTAGAGTATTATCTTTTATTACGGACAAGACTCCTAACCCTCCGCTTCTTCTTCTTCTTCTTCTTCTTCTTCTTCTTCTTCTTCTTCTTCTTCTTCTTCTTCTTCTTCCTCATCTTCCTCTTCTTCTTCTTCTTCTAGAATTCCTTACATACGTCCAACGATGGAAATTGTTAAACAAATTTCACGCCGTCCAACTTGACTAGTTCCCAACGAAGCTACTCTCTGTTTGTTTCGTTACAAATCTAGACGCAAATCCGTTAGTATTTCTCGAATCAAGAGAAAGAGAGAGAAGAAGGTTTGTTTGAATGGCAAGTTCGCACCTTTGTAGTAAATCAAAATGTATAATTAATAATTCGCATTTTGTAACATTGAATAATAGCATAAATTACATTAACGCGAGAAATGTATTACAATTTTATCATCATCATTATCGTATAGAATTTTTATTCAAAAAATGAAGATTAGAATGAAAAAAAACATCAAAGAAAGGAAAACCAATCGGAAAAAAAAAGAAAAATATTCGAGGAATGAATGAAGCAATTTATTTTTATCAAAACTATATAACAATAATGAAAAACAAAAAATTAAAAAAGAAAGAGAAAAAACAAAATTGACAAATAGAACACGCTATCTTTTACTATCGGCACTTATTATTCTAATCGCGTAATGCTAACCAGATAAAAAAAAAAACACACACACACACTACCTCTTTTTTCTTTGATATTTTTTCAATTCCGAGAAAAATGTTCCGATAACGTGGTCACATTTTACGTATGCATGCAATGACAGTACGTTTGTAAATTCGTGGTGTACTGCTGCCAGCTTGACACGGATCGCGAACGCGTAAAATTTCTATGGATATAACGTATACGACGATATTCCTATCGGCCGATCCATGGATGATGGATATAGAAATGGATATGAGATGTACATGCATACGATATTTGAATATCGTTTCCCCGTGCATTCTCAAATGTCTCATGTCCCGCTAGCGCGCGATTTATCGAATTAAAATCCTCTTCTGTATAGATATCACTATTTGTTAGTCTATTTATTCAAATAATAACTCTTTGTACTCGAGAGGTTACTCCAGATCATCACTTACCTCTATTTATTATCTCTAATGAACAACAAAAAATAATTTAATATTAAAGTAATAATTTGCCTTATTTTCAATAAAAAGAAAAATTTATTTTTGTCAACGTTATTTTGAAAGAATGCAGGAACAAATTGAAAACTTGACGATTATAAAGGCTAATTATTATCATATTATTCCGATTACCGCGTAACATCAATCAGAAAAAAATACTTTTTTTTATATAAGGAGAATAAAAAAAAACCAAATTTATGAAACGATTCAAAGAAAATATATTAAATGTGATTATTAATTTTATTTTTTTGTTTTTTCAACTCTCGATCAAATCAAAATTAACCCTTTCACTACTACGGGTGACTATAGTCACCCGCCACAAAACGACACCCGCACACGACGGGTGACTATAGTCACCCGTCACACGATGCCACCTATACGCGACGGGTGACTATAGTCATAGACTATAGTCACATAATTATGAACACAAATCATTTTGTTTCTAAAAGTAATGTCACAAAGTCGTTTTTGAGACAAAAGGCTCCGAATGCTAAAGACTGCGCGCGCTTAATGTTCCCACTTTCGGTACGGCGCTCCGTTCTAGACGAGGTACTTCGCGGCGAGGCCCACCGTAGCGAAAGGGTTAAAATACACATTTAATAATGCCAAAAGAAAAGAAATCAGATAAAATACTTATTTTATTTATTCGAATAAAATGTAGGATATTGAGAAAGTATTATAAATTTTTATAGTATACTCTCGATCATATGGTACGTTTTGTCAAAACAGTTAATTGCAATAGATGACAACGCGTTGACCTTGAAGGGGAGATTCCATAAAGGGCAAACTTCGAAGAAATAACTGAAAAGAAGAAGAAAAATAAAAAAGGCTGATCGTAGGATTGGGGGAAGGAGAAAAGTAGCTAACCGAGTCGGATGGTACTCGTTTTTAAAGGTGCAAAAATGAGTCAGCAGTAAAATGAGACGATAGGCGAAAGACATATATATATATTCCTGGTCGTCCTTCGTAAGAGTTAGCTTGGAAAGGAGCGACAATGATTCTCTAATGGAGTCGATGCACGCGATCGTTGCAAGCGAGTGCATTCTCGGACTCGTGTAAGACATGCGCGAGGTCTGTTGGTTGTATCCAATATGTGCATCTATTACATCCTTTACCACAGCTGCATCTACCGTTCCCATATCCAATCAATGGACTGCCCTATACAGGATAACATTTATTTGTAATAGTTTGTTCGACAAAGAATTATTATCATTATGATTATTACACGCTCGTTCGTATGTACACCTAATTACCTACCTACTTATGAGCTTTATTTTTCTTCTCTCTCTCTCTCTCTCTCTCTCTCTCTCTCTATTTCTCTCTTTTTCTCAAATGTGAAAAATAAATTTCATTCAATATTTTTGTTTAGAATATTATAATATCTATATGATTGTAAAATATTAATAAACTGAATAATAATATATACCGAACAATATTAAATATGATATTCGTATTAAAATATGTAACAGTAGTAATATTGATATAAAATAATTTTAACGATAATATAATCGTATATATATATATATATATATTAATGTATTATTATCGTACATATGGGATAATTTTAATTAATTCCTTTAAGTGTCATTATCCTTAAAACCAATAAATTGCAAATGATAATAATTAATTCCGTGATTAATTAAAATCCATCGTTATCGAAAAAAATGAAATCAATATTTCTAATTATCGTGACACAAAAGTATGTATATACGTACGTGTACGTATGAATGTATCTATGTAGATACGTTAACTATTAGAAAAAAAGTGGAAGCAAGAAAGAGCAAGTATATAACAAGACGAATGAAGTCGGTCATTACTCCGTATCGATTATTCATTGTGTATAAAATTGAAAAGGCAGACGGGTTGTTTCGTTAGAGCTGTCTCTCGGCATTGTCGTTATTAGCATCGTCATGAATGAGGACGGACTCACGCTCCGAAGAAAATATGATGATACGAGTTTAATTTAGCGATCAACGTCATCTTCCCCCACCTCCACCTCGTCCTAACGACTTAAAACCCGTCAACCTTACGAATTTATTTCTCCCCTTTTATTTTACATCCTAACACGTTATTTCTTATATATTCTTGGTCAACACAAGATAAATAATCGGCAAACTTCATTTGCATGTTTAATATGAAACGATATTAAACGAAATAGCACGAACATTAGCACAAGTAAAGAGGTTCGAGTCTAACTCTACAAGTTGCTCTTTATCGAGATAGTATAAAGCAATAAGAAATAAGTAAGTATCAGGTAGTATAAGGACATAGCTTGTAGAATTGCAATGGATTCCAAGAAGTTCCATTCGAAAGAATGTCGATCGTCGACTTTTCTATATCCTTTTTCTCTTTAGATCTTTCTTTATCCTTGGATATATTTTAAGAGACAGGAATGTTTGCTCTTATCATTCTATTCTTTAATATAATGGTTATTATATTATTACTTTTCAAGATCGTTGTCCTTGACCGATTAAGTATTTTCATTATATCATTGGAAAAAGTGGTACAGATTATGTTAAACTTTTTATTATGACAATAAGTAATTCTAGAAAAGTGTAAATTTTGTTCGTTCTAGAAATGTGTTTTTTTTCTGTTCTTTCTTTTTTCCTTTTTTTTCTTCTATTTAAACCGATTAAAATCGAGGTTATGAAAGTGGAGTGATCGAGAAAATAAAGTGGAACGTCTCTCATGTGTTTTTCGTGCGAAAGGAAACGGGCATTGGGAGGAAAAGCTGTGAAAGGAACTAGAAGGAATGAGTTTACCTACGTATGAACTATCGATTCTTCATTTTCCACCTATAATTGCAATTTGCCATTGCTGCTCGCAATTACCATTGGCATCTTCACGTTCGCGTTCGCGTTTACTGCCACTCGATCCTGAATTCGCTAATGAGAATAGCTGTTCGCTTCGGTTTCTCTGTTCGCCACTCGTCTCTACCTAAACCTTTACGGCGTAACTTTGCACGAGTCTGACCTTGTTATCGTACTCGTCAAATAATAATCGCTTGAAGTCGACTATTTGGCGATCGATAAAACTATTCTTACTCTCTCTCTCTCTCTTTCTTTCTCTCTCTCTCTCTCTCTCTCTCTCTCTCTCTAAAAGTTTGCCATTAAAATAAAAAAATAAAAAATATTCAATATAAGAATAATAAGCAGAATTTTATTTTATCATTAAATCGATTAGAAAATAAGTCAAACAATTTATTATAATATAACAGAATGGAAACGCTATTGAAAGTTAAGTTTGTCGGTTGCACATGTAATAGTTTATATAGAAAAATATTTGTAATGAACTAAAAACTATTTTCTATTATTATATCGTTGATTGATTAGAATGAATTTCAAGATTCTAACTATATACATAATCGAATTTTCGATTAAAGAGTAAGTACTAGGAAATAGTGAAGTTTCGTCTTGATTAACCAATGAAAATTGTTAGAAACTCAAATTCTCATTCTCTCTCTCAATCTCTTCACTTTTTTAGAGTTAGTATTTAGCTATTAGTATAGACATTTTAGCTTTGTTTAACGATTGAGAACTAAAACCAGTTTACGAGATTGGATGTTTGTGATTTGAAAACGTATTTCCTTTATATAAAGAGAACTCAATTGGGTTTATGCGATCGTTTGCCGATTTAATCTCAAATTTGAAGCCTTTAGTAGACGTCTAAGAGACGAGATTTATTAAAAAGTATATTCATCCTTGACAGAGAAACATGTATCGAAAGTCTTTATTTTCAGTCTTTTTCCTTTTAACAAGTGAACGTTGTGCGCTGTTCACTTTATGATAGTAGAAAGTAAAGAATAGATCGAGAATACTCTATTTGGGATAGGAGATGTGCATCGATTTAAAACTCCATTATAATCCTTCCCTTCAGGAAGATTTCTTGACTGAAGGAAAAAGCGGTCTTTGTTAAGATTATGTTCTCCCAGACTCGATGACACGACTGAAATGCTTTGCTACAGGTTCATAATACCGTATACTATTTAAACACATACACATACACACAAATTCATGTTTTTTCACGTATACAAACTAAATGAACTTTGAACTTATCTTTCTTTATAAGCGTATCAAATAGTAAAAAAAATTAAATATCAAAGAATACACTTTATACAATATTATTAGAAAAAATATGTTAGAATATATTATATTAAAAAATGGATCGATAATATTTTACGTTATCGAGACTTATTTAATCGGAAACCTAGTAAGAAGTTATACGGTTAAATGATATTTTTCCAACAAGTTTTCCCAAAGAAGAGGTTTTATAACTTCGTTAGTTGATTCTGTCTCTACCTCCATTTTTATCCTTCCCGTTACTCACCTAACATCCAACCCCTTGCTATCGAGTTCTGCTCGATTAGGAGAACGACCTAGCATTTTTCTCATAAGCACGTGTTACTATGTACTTTACCTTTATCATCATTTTATAAATAGATCCTCCCTAAATATTTGGTTTTAAGGGGATGCAAAAAAAAGAGAAAAAGGAAAAGAACAAAAAAGGAAAGGAAACTGAAAGAAAAAAAGATTACATGGTTAACTTTTTTTTCTGTTCCAGTGCTTTTTCTATTCACTTTTCTGCTCTTTCTTTTTCTTCTTCTTCTTCTTCTTCTTCTTCTTCTTCTTCTTCTTCTTCTTCTTCTTCTTCTTCTTATGCATTTATTTTTTTATCTTTCATAGAATAAACATTTCGTTGGATTCAGCCAAGGATAAAACTTTACAGCTTCGCGGTACCAACGTAAATCATCTCTCTTCTCCTATAGGAATGCAAGTTTTCCACGGAGACCATCTGTATCTTTCTCTCTTTCTATCTCACACCTTTGGAACTATGCTGAAACGCTCGTTATTTTGATAGAGAGAAAGAGAGAAAACCTGTGTGAGAGAGTGTGAGAGAGAGAGAGAGAGAGAGAGAAACTGCAATGTACCCCTTGCCGTCTTTCCTTTCTCGTTGTTACTCGTGTAATACCATTTCGAAGAACGGTCCCGCTCGTGAATATGAAAGTTTAACTCGGCAAAGATAGGGTCAACTTAGAAGTTTAATGACGTTGCAAGTCGCGGTTATACTCCTGTCGTCTTAGACATATATACACATATATTATATATATATATATATAATATACATTTATATACATAAAGATCCGTATCTCTTCCTTGCTTTACAACGACCTGAACAAAGAACTTCGTGGATATTCTCAGACTTTTCCAACTTTTCTTAAGAGTTTATTATTAAGGGAAGTAGAATGAGTATCGAGGTGGAAGGGAGAACGGAAATGGTCTAAAGGTTAATAATCGTAAATTCGAAACTGATGTGAGTTTTCCATTTTCTGTAAAAAACAAAAATTATCTTGCATTTCTAAAAAGTATCATTCAACCATGTCGCATATATATTTATATATTACATTAAATGTATTGAACGATAAAATTATTTATCCTATCGAGAATGAAGAAATGAATACGATGTTAATTATTGTTAAAAAAAAAAGAAAATTCTTATATTATATTTCGATTAAAAATGATCAATTATTTTGTAATGATATGTTTAACGGTAAAAGTCATTTGTCTTATTTATGATTTATATGACATTTGTAGTTATTGGGAATCATTTTAATCTGGACCAATCGAGAGAGTTCATCGAGAATGTTCGAACGTAAACAAGGAAGATTGGAGTAACAAGGTGCCGGGAGGCTTGTTGCATGTGCTTTTGCACATTAACGCTTCTCAACCGTCTGATAGTATGAATTTTCCAAGGAAATACGTTGCGATGGCAGGGATGACGTAAGATTGCAAGTGAGGTAGTAAAGAGAAATAGAGAGAGAGAGAGAGAGAAAATCAAGAATCGCAGAGATCAGTAGACAAGGTGAGACAGCCAAAGCATTTGTGAAGATACCGAGAAACGACTGGGTGATAGAAGGAGAAAGAAGAAGAGGAAGAGGAGGAGGAGAAGGTAGGAACGGAGATAAACTAAACGTCAGCGAATTTTCAAAGTTCCCTACTACCTCTTCCTCTTCGTTCTCTATTCGTTGTCTCATTCTCTCCAAGATTTTCTTAGTCCAGGTCTAGCCATCATCCTTCGGCACAACGATTCAAACGCGTTCCTTCTCATATAATTAACTCCAACTTGTTCGTTAATGAACCGATCGTCTACGTCACGCTTTTACTAAAGAATCTAATTGGTTGTTTGCTAAATTTTCTCTTATCTATCATCGATGTACCTTGAAAATGTATATTGTAAATTATAATTTATCGATTTATTTCATATTTTTAGTTTTCTCTCTCTCTCTCTCTCTCCCTCGCTGTCTTTCCTTTTGAGCATTTTTTTTCAAAACGAAGAAATAACTACGCGTTTTACACCTCAATTAGAACTACTACATTCAAAAAGACTCATAAAATTAATCGTAACGGGCAACTATTTACGTGCTAGAGCTTTAAATTTGATTACATTTATGAAGCAGAAGATTAGTAATCTTGTTAAGACGATACACGTTGCCATGTATGCGTCATGTATAATATATAATATACAATATTCCACCGTAACGAATAAATATCTTGTGCGTTGTGTTATAGGCTGTTGCCTTTTCTTTTTTTTTCTATATCTATCTAGCTTGGCTAATTGACTAATCAAAGGGCAGAGAAGAAATTTACTGACGATTTCTTTGAAGTACATTTTACCTGATTGACAGAACTGCTTGATAATGATTTACCTTGCATGCTACCATGATGATTTTTCGAATGTTATCTTTTCTTATTTCTTCTTTCAATACTTTGCTCTATTCATTATTTACAAATGGTTATTAGAAGTTTTTAGTTTTACACTTAACACTTTATCTATCGATTTTAAGATAATTTGAAGAAAGTTTTGAAAAATTCATAATCTGAATGATAAAAAAAACGGTGTTTTTCTATTTTTATTTTATAATCCTTAAATAATATATTTTATGTGCAAATTATATAAAGTAAATTTGTATTACTAAAAAAATAAAAATAAAAAAAAAGCCCATATGCATTAAAAATTGAAAAGCCGATTAAATTGCTACCGATCGATAATCTAAGGCAATTGAAAAGCCTTTCAATAGGTTTCCGGTAGATAAAGCGATCATTGTCATAATACGATCAATTTTAACTCTTTGCATTTTGAGTATAACTACGTGAACTCACATTAACCCTTTATAATCCAATTTTTTTGAAATATTATTTATACTTATATAATTATGTTATAATTATTGCTACTTATATTTTTTAATATCAAGTGATAATTAATTTTAATGTAATAAAATTTAATATAACTTAACAAATATACAAATTATTTTATTAAAAAATTAAAATTATTTACGAAAAAATTAGAATTAATTAAGATGATAGCAATGATATTGAAAATGATTAATTATATCTTATATAAAAAGAGAAAATATAAGCGAAAAACATTTTCCTTCCTCTCTCTCTCTATCTATCTTTCTCTTATGTTCTCTCTCGTTAATAATGCAAATCTGTCGACTGTCTCACAAACAGAGAAGAAAAAGCTGCGGATTCGTTCGAATTCGCGTCAAAATCATAAAATCGATACAAATAATAGTCCTTCTAAAGCCACGTATATGCATATACTATATGCACATATATAGAGATACAAATGCACAATATATATAACTATATACTATTCAAATTCAATTAAAACTAATCATAGGACGTGTTATCGAATAATTTGTTAAAATTTGATGCTCATCGTTAAATAGCGCAAACATTTTTTTCAACGATACGTCTCATTTCAATATTATCTCATAAAATTTTAATTAAGCAAATAATTACCGATCTTTAACGAATTCTAATAATTTAACTTATTAAATGCTTATCAATGTCAATAAGATTTGATATAATTAAAATAAAGAGGAAAATTAATTATTTTCCGACAAACAAACGCAATCTCATCTTCGTTTTTTTTTAACACGTTAAATCTTGGAGCTAATTTAAGAAAATATCCTATAAGATAAAGAATTTTGTGTAAAAGAAAAAAGATAGAAACAAAAAGAAAATCTATCATTTAAAATCAATTTGTCTTACTTTACTACCAGTATCTATATAATATCTTTCTTAAACGTATTCGAACGATAAAACGATGATGGCTTTGAAACACGTGATATCATATATACAAACACACATACACGTATATATACAGAGAAATATGTATTGCTCTTAAAATGGATGGAGGAAGGTTCGGTAGATGCACTTTTAACGGTGCAACGTTTGCTTGACTTTGATGTAGCAACGGTGTTACATCCATCGTTCGATCGATCATCGACAGTCGAGCATGAATTAGCAGATATCCGAATAATACATTTGCATGGAATACGTGATGTACTTTCTTCTTCTATTACACTACTACTATTTGTGATGCTTCTCTCTTAAATATTTTTTTTCGATTAAAAAATAAAAAAAAATAAAAAAAAAATAGGAAACAAAACATTTGTACGTGTTAATGAGAAAAATTTTTTGGTTATTACATGATTTTTTTATCCTCATTCTAATATAGATCTAAATGTTGGAAAAATAATCCCCTAACCTTAGAAAAGTCGTCACAATCGCGTTCATTCGATTCGTTGAAAATCTAAGAGTTAGTAAAAAGAAGCATGGAAAATATAGGGGGGGATAACTTCATAAGTCATTTCAAACGAACGAATTCATGGTTGATTTAATTAAAAGTAGATAATTAGTCTCTTACCAATGATAAAACGTAATTTAAAGCTTGACATTAAAGCACTGGATGATTCCACAAAAATTCTTCATTTCAAGCTTTTAAGTCTCAGTTAGGTTAAGCGTTATGTAATTGGTGAGTACCTACAAACGATTTGTGGCAAATGTGTATAAAAAAAAGGAAATTAAATAAAAGAAAAAGATGGAAGAAAGTTAAAAGAAAAAGAGTGATTATCAAAAGTTTACAAGTTAAAAACGAACTACAGGAAAATATTGTTTTCTTTCGATTTTCCGAGTAATTAAAATCGGCTTTGAATGTTAAGTTTCTGTAGAAAGAATAATAAAGAAAGAAAGAAAAAAAGAGAGAAAAATAAAAATAAATAACAAGTAGATAAAAAGAAAAAAGAATAGAAAAGAATAAGAAGGAAGTGATTATTGAGATAAATAATTCTTGGAAAGGAAAACTTTTCTACGATTTTCCAATAAAAAACAAAAAAAATCCGTTATCGAACTCTCTTAGAATTTTCCAAGTAACGATTTACGAATTAGGAATTGGCAACAATTGTGTGGATTAAAAACTTTCGTGTTTCATGATCGAGAAGACAAGAAGAAAATATATTTCTGGTTGAATCGACTAAAAAAGTTTGCTTGTAAGAAAGAAAAACAAAAACCATAGATAGAGAAGAAAGCTTTCGAGATCTGGACCGAGAGAAAACGATCGAAATAATGTCCCGTGTTTAGAGGATAAAGTTAAGTTAAATGTAAGGGCCTCAAGGTGTGTGGCGTAGCAACGGTAAAAAAATGGCTAACACTACGAGATAAAGGTTTAATACGTTACCTAGAAAATCCAATTTCGTGGACCGTGCTTTCCTCTCGCGTGCTTTTTCTTTAGAATATCGTCCAAGTTCTTTAACGATTTTTTAACGTTAAGCGGGCTTTTATTCGAGTCGACTTGAAAAGTAAGTACGCACGATTTTTCTAGGTATTCGAATACCTTCGAATCGATTTTCTTACCGTTTCCTCTTTTTCGTTTTCTTCTATTTCATTTTAATTGTTGTTTACACTACACATCTCAACCTTCATATAATTTATCATATTTCTTGCTTTTTACAAGGACGTTAATCGAGCTAGCATAAATTGATTCACTTCAGTCCCTTTTCTAATATAACTGTATGTATATATATATGAGTCGACCATCAAAGCTGGAAAGACAATTAACGTAATCGTTTCTCGTGTATAAGGTGAAACTATTATAACAAGTGGGTCAAACGACCTCCACCGATCGATCCTTAATACGAAAAGTTGAGCTATCGTTTCTCCAGCTGGATGGCTTTAAAGGTGTGTATCTTCGATACAATTTTGGTACCAGCATGAAACATAGAACGAAGTTAGAACATGCGATCAGATCTAACAAAGTAGCTAACTTTGACAACAACTATAAGCTAAAGGCTAACATACTTCGAATATGGTTCCTTTAAAAATTTTACTTTAATGATTGCTCATATAAAAGATTAGAAAATCCAAGAAAGCAAATATAATTTAAAAAAAGAATAACAAGCATAATTAGAGTTCAATTAACATAAAGCAATGTATTAATTTGTTCTAAAGAACAAGTGGAAAACGAGAAAAATGTAAATCATCAATGTCGCTCTTTTCCCTGATATTTCCATCGCTTACTTACGTTACTTTGTTAAGAAATTAATTTCGTTTCTTTAATCTCTGCTCTTAACAAACCTCCTTGATCTTCTTCTCTAAATTTATTTTACATATGATCTTATTTCATTCTATCGCGGTTTCATCTCATTTAAAAGGACATCCTTAGTCTCATCTCTGTTTCTTTCTTTTTCCAACCCTCTCTCTCTTCGATGTATTATTACATTAAACCGAGCTGACAATGAGACAATTGCCAGGTTGTAGTTAGAGAACGGAATGTGTTCACATTCATACATTCGCGTCCGCGTCCATCCGTTTTCAGTCGTGCAAGCGAAAGCTTGTGCAATCTGGAAACGTTGCAATAAGTAAGCTTTAGGTATCCAAGAGAAACTATCGTGTTCAGCTCATCTCCAGCTCGTAGTCAATTCCTGCGTGCAATAGGGTAAACAAGGAAAGAGAGAGAGAGAGAGAGAGAGAGAGAGAGAAAAAGACAGCTAGAGATAGTGGGGAGAAGGAAGGTGGGTAGAAAAGGGGGAAGTAACGACGACATTCCGCGTCCTTCGCAAGGCGACTCTCGGTCCTTTGTGAACGACGAGCAGCAGCAACACCGTCGTCGTCGTTGTCTCATTGCCTTTCCCTCTACATATCTTTTTCATATACGTAGATACACACAACACACAACACACATACACACACACATACATACATACATACGTGCTTACACTCATCACACACACTTCTAAGCAATATATACAACACCACTAGCTCCGTTTCTCTTTTTCCTCGCTTTCCTCCTCCTACCCCTCTCACTATAGTTCGACCTTCCTTCTCTTTCTTTTTCTTTCTCCCTCATTCTTCAGAGGAGATTTTTGAAGCGCCATTACGTGTAATGGTGCAATTTGTGTAATGGTTCTACTCGGGCGTTTCCGCCGATCCTCGGTTAATCCCGGCCACGCGAACAACACGCGATCGTCGAGCGAACCCGACCGACCGGCCGACGAAGCGTGGAAGCTGTGAGTGGTAAAGGAAGATCGACTGGTTGCCTTCTTTCTCTCAGTCTCTCTCTCTCTCTCTCTCTCTCTCTCTCTCATATTCTCTCTCCATCTTTTTCTTTCTCATGATGATGATGCTGGCTGGTGCTGCTGGTGCTGCTGTTGGGTTGCGTCTCTTGTGCGTGCTGGACCGACTCGCGGCTACTTTTTCTACTGCGGGCCTTGGAAGGAGACTGTGTAGAGGACGAAAAGAGAGTGTGAGAGAGAGCGAGACAAAGATGGAAATAAAGAGATGGAAAGAGACAGAGAAAATGCTGGGAGGCTTGACCCCGCTAAGAATCTCACATCTGCTCTTCCCCTTCTTCTCTTTTTTCATCTCATTCTTTCTCTCTCTCCCTCTTTCTCTTTTTTTTGTCTTTTTCTCTCGTTCTTTTTCATTGCCCAGGGACTAATTTACCGACTACGCTTCTCGCTTCTACCTGCCACAGCACAGCAAAATATCCAGAGAGAACCACCACCGAGAGAGAGGAGAAGTCTTTCCCCTTTTTTTCATTCTTCTTCGCCCTCCTCATCGTTCCTTCTTCTCCTTCTCCTTGTATCGTAGCTCCGTGGCCTTTTCTTCAAGGATCGCGCGAACGAGCTCGAGATTTATCTTCGTGTTGGGAGCCCAAGAAATCGTGGCTTTCATTATATCGTCGTTTTACTTTCAAAATTACGATATACCTCTGTAAGAGATAAGGAGGGGTCTTTCACTTCTGATCATCGATTTTCTCGGTCGTTCATTGGGAATTTTTGAAAATATTATTATAATCGTTACTTCATATCTTTCACAACAACTCACGCAGTATTTTATTTTCTTTTCCTTTTCCTTTTTTCCTTTTCCTTTTTTTCTTCTTCTTTTTCTTTATCTAAAGAAACTGAATTATCTCTTTTTTTTTGTTAAGGTATAATACATTTGATAGCTTATGAAGTATTTGTTTTTTTTTTTGAGCAAAGCGACGAATTAATTAATATGATAAATCGTCATGGACATGTTATTTCGAGTATGTTACTTAAAGTCAAAAGTAATTTTTCTAAAATGTAAGGTAGGGAATATTTGGGAGGGGGGGGGGAGAAGCGAACTACCATAGTCATGAATCCGCGCGTACTCCAAATCGAATTCTCGTTTATTCTCTTACCCTGTAGAAAAAGCTAGATTTCTCTTACGATTGGTTCGTAAAAATAGTTAGATGGATTTATTGTATATGTTAGTATCGTATAAAAAATATGGATCGATAGGGAGAAAAGAAGATAGAAATAAAGAGCGCGCGAGTGTGCGTGTTGTGTCTGTGTGTGTGGTTAGAGAGAAAGAGAGAGATAGATAGATAGAGAGAGAGAGAGAGAGAGACAGAGAAAGAAAGAGAGAAAGACATACAAACGAGAAAGAAAATAAAGTTTAGAAGTGTGATTCGTCATCGTGTAAAGAAATTTTACTCGCTCTCAAAGTCTCCTTTTCGCGTGTTCGTAGTTGTCACGGTCATTCGACACGGTGACGCTCTTATTTGCTACGCCTAAACCCGCTTTGTGTCTCGCTTCCTTCGTCTCCTCTTTCTCTTTCTATGTTCGTTTTTTATCATTGAACAATAATTTGTTTGACGCGGAACTGTTATTAATCCTCCTTGAAAAAAAAGAAGAAAAAAAAGAAAATAAAGGAAAGAAATAGATGACAAATTAAAAAAAAAAAGAAAAAATCGACCGATACTTTGATCGTAATACAACGTATACATAGTACTGAATCAAGGATAATAATCATAAGAGGGATTGGTATTACGTTAATTCAAGGAAAATTGTGAAGAATAAAGTTTTACGCGGATTGCACCCAATTTGAAAAGAAGAACCATTTCCCTTTTTTCTTTTTCTTCTGCTTTCTCTTTGACCTTTTGTTGCCTTTTCCCTCTTCGCTTTTTTGGCAAGAGAGCAAATACGTAGGTAGGAGAGAAGAAAAGTAGAAGCGAGAAAAAAAGAGAATAGATATGTGTAAATGTATATAAAGAGAGAGAGAGAGAGAAAGAGAGAGAGAGAGAGAAGTGTAGTCGAAAAAGATGGTGCAGAGTAAGAGTAAGAGTAAAGAAAAAAGGAAAAAGAGGGGGAGAGAGAGAGAGAGTCACCATTCAGGTGAGGTACCTGCCTGTGAGCACTGAACTGAATAAGCGTGGCGACGGCGGTATCGTCTCTTTAATTCATTAAAAGTTTACGCATGACGTTTTAGATATTTATCTCGGCTGCCTCTTTTATCCATCATAACTCCATGCACTTTGAGCTCGGCTTCAGAAGCACGATTCAACTTTTCTTTCTACGCCTCGGTTGTTGTTCCTCTCGCTTTCTTGTTTGCATTTTCCACTCTCTCTCTCTCTCTCTCTCTCTCTCTCTCTCTCTCTCTGTTATGCTTTCCTTTTTTCTTTCTTTCTCTCTCTCTCTCTGTCTCTTTCTTTCTTCATTACTTTCTTCTTCTCTGTTAAATTTACGTTTTTCCTGTCCACTCCCTATTTTTATTTGCCTCCTCTTTGTTGGCTTCTTTTCTTTCCTCTTGCTTTTCTCTCCATTCCTGTTTTTTTCTCTGTCTTTCTCTCTTTCTGTTTCTTTTTTTTATTTGTTTGTTTGTTTGTTTTCTATTTTTTTTTTATTGAAAACATTCCGAGTAAAGCTACATTTACGTTCATGGTTTCCATCCTGACTTTGTGTGCTACTTCTCGTTTTCCCATCATGTTTCAGTGTATACACTATTGGTCTTGATCAGCACGTGGCAGAAAGAGAGAGAAAGAGAGAAAGAGATGAAGAGAGAGAGAGAGAGAGAGAGAGAGAGAGAGAGAGAAAATAAGAGAGGGGACTTTGCGGTTAAGTAAGGAATTAGAAAAATTGGAGCGAAGCTTATAAGTTGCACACGCACAAATACGACTGACTGACTTTCATTTCTTACGTGGGTACCCTACTACTCTTTTTAATTATCGGCAAAACTCATGCTACGAAGTGAAACCTTTTCACCTTCTTTTCCAACCTTTTCCCTTTTTCCCTTTTTTTCTTTCTTTCTTTCTATTTCTTTTTTTCCTCATTTTTTTTCTATGACTTCTTTGGAATCTCCAGGACGAGGTGGATCAGCTGCAGGTACACATGTTTACTCGAGAAACAGAACAAGTAAAAGAAATGACGAAAGAAAAATGGAGAAAGAAAAAGAGAAAGAGAGAGAGAGAGAAGAAACAAAAATAAAAAGAGAGAGAAAGAAAGAGAAATATGTTATTCCGATGATATTCGATTCGCACTGAAAGCAAGTCTTGGAACGAAGGACGAACGAGTTCTCTCGACCGCAACCTGCCGTTCTGCTCCCGCTGAGGGAAGCTCAGCCGGTTTTACAGGTTCAAATTGGCTAGCCGTCCATATTATGCCTGCCATTATTATGCCTCTTCCTTCTTCTACCATGAGCACTCGGTTGTGGCTTCGAAATTCCATCCGCGATATAATAAAATAAAAGAACAATAACAATCGACGAAAAACGGTGCCGATTCGCAAATAATTAGAGACGCGTTTGCGCCTCTCCTTTCTCTTCGCCCCTCCCCCCATCCACTCCTCGCTCTCTTTTTTTTTATCGGAGAAGAAACTACAATTCGCCGACTTACTTGGTTGGCCATTCTTGGTAGAGGTGCCCAATCTCGTCAGCGAGACACAAAGGTCGAAGGAGTGAAAGGCGGCCCTTTTTTTAAGATAAACCATTCGCTCTAATTATTGTTATTATTATTATTATTATTATTATTATTATTATTATTATTATTATTATTATTATTATTATTATTTGTTATTATTATTATTATTATTATTATTTGTTATTATTATTTGTTATTATTAAAGGGACCGCGAATCGTTTCACATCGAATTGCTCTTTCGAATCTATACGGCCTGATAATTATTTTTCGCAAGAGAGAGAGAGAGAGAGAAAGAAAGAATGAGAAAAGGGGTCGGGGGAGGAAAAAGAAAGAGACCACTTTCCTCTCAATGGTTTACGAGATATTTTAATAATTTTGCGCTAACGAGTACGCTAATTGGGTTATCAGAGAAGTAATTACAGGTCACTGTAGAAAAATACCTAATTTGCAGCTCGCACCAATTATTATGCTAGCGTCTTATCGTTCTAAACCCTCGTTACCTACGAGCCAAAGGTGGTTAATCTTTTTTTTTCACTTATTTTTATTTTCTCGCTACTTTATTTCTATTTTTTCGCTTTTTTTAAAATTATTTATTCTCTCTTCTCTCCTTATTCTTTTATATTTGTTTTCTCTTCCCGATTAGTTAGAAAATCGGTTAATAATTTTCGACTTACATTAATATGTATATTAATTATAATGATAACACAAGGATTATACGGTATTCGCTATAATGGTAATTAAACATCGATCATTTTGAATTGGTGCACGTTGAGAGATATACTTGGCACAATTCACGAATACGCCTAATTATGGTCCTTACAAACCAGTAAATACACGCTATCGGTTATTGTCAACCATTGTATTAACATAAACGTATTTAATTGGTTCGACACTTGCTGTTATCCATTAAGTCTATAAATTTTCTGCTTATACTACCTACACTAATCAGCTTATTCCGAGAGATGTAATATCGCAAACTATGTGGATGATTCTTTTTATATTGCGAAATAAATCCAATTTCTCTAAATCCTTACCCAAACCACCATCATCCTTCCCTTTAACTCCATTTTATACTCTATAAGGTTTTGCATTCTTTTTTCATTCTTGATTATTCCATACGTGTAATGTTTGCTATTAAAATACCGATCTTTACATTCCTAGTGTACCCTTTACCTTAAAATTTCTAAAAATCAGCCTAATCCATGAGCATAAGCATTCTATGATATCGTTTATGCATGAAACATAATATATCTGTACTTTTAACTTAAAATATATATAAATATATTTTAGAATCAGATATTGGATAAAAGTTGGAACGTGTAGACGATAAAATTAATATGTAGTTCTTTCTTTATTTTATTTCCTGTTTAAATACGCTATCGTAGACGATAAAATTAATATTTAGTTCTTCATATATTTCATTTCCTGTTTGAATACGCTATCGATCTTGGTGAAAGGAAACTCCACTTGAAAATTGGGGGGAAACGATATTCCGTTGTTTAAAAAAACAACGAAGTTCCTTTATGCATGATTTCACTACGATCTTTATCAAAAACAAAAGCTGTATCCATTGGTTGACTAAGGGGGGAGGATCCTTCTGCTATTGGTCGATAGTATTCAAAATCTCCTTTCCTCTCCAAAGGGGTGACACTTATTTATGATATAAATATGTGAAAGAAACTAAGAAATCGAGTCTTTAGTCTTCAAGTCTTAGTCTATCAGTTCTTAATCTGTATCAGTCTGTATATCTGTTTGTCTGTCAGTGATCCCATTCGTACGATAATTATCGTACCCGTCATATAATTTGAAGCATCTGCAATACTTCATAAGTTTGTCGTTCTTATTCTAGGTTTCACAACCGAATAAACACTTGGCAAATTAATTTTAGGTTTCTGTATACTTAAATAACATAATATTAAAATTACATGCATACCAAGAAATTTGTAATTTTTTATTAAAAAAAAAAATCGCATATGGCAGATATTTAGTAATGAGAAAAGTGCATGGCAATAAAAGTTTATGTTTAATAAATCTATCTAAAGTCAAATAGAAAATTAGGCCTCTCAAAATTCTTTTAAAATCTAGGATTATTACCTGTACAGGTAGGATGCGCACTAGTAAAAAGCAAGACCTACCGCCAGCCAAGTAGTGCAGGTTCTAACCGAAAGATCAAGAAGAACGACATATCAAAAAATAAACTTACCCACAATTATTGTTTTCCCGACGTTGCTAGCTCCCGGACTATATATGCAAAGTTTAGAAAGAAAGTATTGGGAATTATAATTTTTTCAATTTAATTTAAATAAAAATATAGTATTATTACCACAACCCACAATTCTCTCTCGAAAACGTTGCTAGCTCCCGGACTAATACTATTTTTTATTACGAATGCGGGGACATATTTGGTACATAATTGGGGTCCAGGGGCAGAGCTCCGGCGGAGGGTTGGGGGGCGGAGCCCCCCACCACTCCACAAAACAATATTGAAAAAGTTAAAAAAATTTTAAGTAAATTTATTTTTTTAACAATCAAACACTAATACAGCACATTAATACAACACATCAATACAACACATTAATACAAATTGCGAACAATCAAGTACAAATTAAACAACATTTTCTAATTAGTTTTACTACCGTTTAAATTAATTGTTATGTTCGAACAATTTGAGAACGAGATATTTAAATTTTGGAAATTTGTTGATGATTGTCCACTAGAGCGAAGTTGAGCGCACGAGCGAAGCGAGCGATAGCGCATTCAAACAGGAAATGAAATAAATGAAAAACTAAATATTAATCTTATCGCGCCTACAATATTGACACTTTGATTGTGTTCTTTTTATCGTCAATTCTCGTGCGGTAAGTAAAATTTGGGTGCAACAAGTAAACTTTCCGCACTCAAATTGACATTTATTTTATTCAAAACGCGTGTTGTTATTGTAAAGTATGTAAACAACGTCTATCCGACCCCAATAGCGACCGAAAAGATAGTACTTTCCCCGCATGAGTAATAAAAAAGAATTTTATTTACCCGCTTTCCTTGTATTCTGTTGCGTTGTTGATTCAAAACTTGTGAAGCTTTAAGCTTCTTTTTTTTTTACAGAAAAACTACTAAAAAGTTTCTAGTCATATAAGACATTTCATTTTCAACTTATTTAAACTCTATTATGTATCTTTACATATAAATGCTATCTATATTAGATGCTATTGCTCTCCTCAGAACTAAATTTAAGCACTAGATGGCATCATGAGCATTTTTAATTGCAAGTATCTCAAAAATTATTGAGTAGTAGCCCCTATAACCATATATATATTCGTAAACAGGGAAGCAAAATCTATCATCCTGCAAAATTTGAACAAAATCTGAGAGGACAAGACCTTGCACTCTCCTTAAGTACGAATTCCGAACACTTGAAAGAATGTCACACTCAACTCTCGATTTTGACGCGTAGGCGCGCCGTGGACGCCAGCGCGTTGGTATACCTATATGTGGCGCCATGATGTATATAGATATACACACTAGCAGCATTTGAAAGTAATCTTAACACATTGCCAGCCGGCGACCTAAGAGACATTTAAAGCCTGAGCGCCATCGTGGGGCAGCTACTCAAGCGACAAACTCAGAAACCCGCGGTTTCGCGGGGCCGGCGCTCAAGTGACAGTCTCAGAAACCCGCGTTTTCGCGGGGCCGGCTGTCAATGTGTTAATTTAGCAATACATTGCAAAGGTGAAAAAAATTAACAAACGAGTAAACTTTGTGTAAAATTTTACGCTCTACACGCTGGTATAATTATTTTTTTATTTCGACTAGCGGTTTCCAGAATATTTGTAAAAAACACGCAATTTTCGTACTTCCCGAGCACCAAGCTTAAAACGGATTTCAGAAATCGATTCCTCGGGCCAAAAAATATAAAATATCAAAAGTGCATCCATCCAGACGCAGTTGGTGCATATTTTGATTTCAGAGCTATTTTGACTGGACTATAAAAAAACGTAGACAGTTAGCAGGAATGGTCTTGGAAGTTTGGAGTCTATGGTCTATAGTCTCCATACTTGGAAGAGACGCACAGTGCGGCCGGAGCCCCGATTATGCGGCCAAAATTCGAAAAGTTAAGGAAACGATCTGCAATTTTGTATTAGGGGGTTTTTAGGGCCGCTGATTACGAATTCTTTACCAGAATTAACAAATTCAAATTGGCGGATCCAATATGGCGTCATGTTATACGAAAAAACTTGTCAAGAATGAAAAAATTTAGCAACTGGTCTCAAACTTATTGTTTTATCGTTATTAGGGTCTGTGACTAAGAATTTATCAAAAATGAAAAAATTCAACATGGCGGAATGCAATATGACGATACAAACATTTTTATTAAAATTAAACATAGTGACATACAAATTAAGAGTTTATTAATATAAAATTATATTATACAAGAAAAAGTTTTCTCTGTCGATGTCGCGGTCGTAACAGTCGTAAGTCTCTACATCTGTACTTAACTCAGAGGCCGAGCTACTTTCAACCATTTCTTGTTCTTCTTGAATATTTACAGATGGAGGTGATAATAAATTAATGGTTTCTGTGGACAATAATTTGAGCGGTTTAATAGGCTACTTTCGGCAACTATAAATGTACGGATATTTTTTATGACATTAAACAATTGCAGTTTCGTGAATCCTTCTGTAGTTGAAGTATTGGAACCTAAAAAACAAATAGCATATTGCAATATTGCTTGTAAATAGCAATACAATATTGCTTTATTACAATATTGTTTTATTAGAAGAAATACACATATAACTTGTCACACCGAAACATGAAGGTCTACATCGCAATAATCAAGAAGGTCTATCGCTGCCCTTTTCACCGTGTTTATATATACATTCCCCCACCAATGGTCCTAAACACTTCCGTCGATCCTTCTTGAAGATTCTTGATTATTCTAAATACATTTTAAACCAAGGACCTCTCTCCGATTTCTGTTTCGAGAATATTCGAGAGATTTCGGTTAGCTTACCAAACAATAACAACAGTCAATATCATTATACATATACTTATTGGGAAGGTTATATATATTGACGACTTCATTCTAAATATAAGCTTAAATTTACTTAAAACGTAATATTTCAACAACTTCTTTCATTTATTATTATAACTCTTGAAACGAATATCCTACTTCATTTTTGAAAAAAATTCATAAAAATTCAAGTGGCAGTTAGGGGCAGCTGAATTTTGTTTTATTTAGTAGATAATACTTTTATGTATAACCTCCAACACAGCTTAAAGCAGCAATGTACAGCAATCTATTACTTTTTCCTCTTACAATTCAAATTTTATTAATAATAATACAAAAAAACCTTCACTTATATTTCTATTTCTAACAATTTTCTATTTAACAATTAATTCCCAGAAATTTTTTCACATATTGTACTAACCTTCAGTTGAAGATTCCATTTTTCCTGCTTGATTTTGTTTATTTCCAGAACTTTTACACGATCGTAAAGACGCGTCTACCGTTTGCTCTGTGACTACAATAGTGTAGCGCTCGGACGAAGGCCACATTTCGACTGAGATTGAGGAGAGGATTTAGGAAAAGGAACGTTACTGTGAACGGTTTTCGTTTCTTAGTGGATCCCTTTAGCCAACCCAATGATGAAAAAACCCCAACTAGAAACTTTTTTTTTGAATTTTGGACGCATAATCGGGGAATCGGCCGCACCACGGAGGATAGATACCAGGAGTCCGAATGTAATGTTGAAAGAATGGTATCAATTTAGGGGACAAGATATTTTGCCGGTAGGGCGCGCTGCTTTTCACAGAGTACTCGTTTAAATACTTACGCGGGAAGTCTTGTTGCTATTGACAGCTCTGAAAAAAAATATTTTAAGAAACGTGGAATTAATATTATTTAAAAACTACACAAATGTAATAATCAATTATTTGTTACCATAATATTTTTAATATTATTTTGAGGTTACTCACTTTTAGTGCTTTGAATAAAGCCACTTTTCCTAAATTCTTACTTGCCTTTCGGCCACTAAGGCAACCATAAACGGCACAACACTTTCCCATTTTTTAATAAAAATAATTCTAAAAAATTAATTAATATTTTATATTTAATTTAATTTATTTTTACATTCACGAGCCAGGTTGACAAGTCCGTATTTACGTGTAATAATAATAATAGTATCGGTACGTTCTGAATACTTGCGCAGCCAGAGGCAAAAAAGAGAACTATGATCTGGGTCAAGAAATGATTACCACAAAAAATGTGAAAAATCCTATACCGTTCGGACTCCTGGTATCTATCCTCCGTGGGTCGCACAGTGAGACGGCTTGAACAGATAGAACTGCTGTTTTTGCAAGAACTTTATTCGATTAGTTTACGTATAAATGTACGAGATTTTTTTTCTATGCATTGAATAAAATATATCGATATATCGTAAAATATCGACTACAGCCGATGTATCGGACTGATTCGATACATCGAATGGTAAATATCGATGTTTTCGATGCATCGATGTATATCGAGAAATCCTAGTTCAAATACTTTCAGTCTGTTATTATCGTCTGCGTATTTTATCGGTCAGTTTATCAGTTTATTAGTCAGTCAGTCGGTCTTATATTCATAACTCTTTTGTGTTCTGTATTTTTGTAACCACGCCACTTTTTTGTAAACTTATATAAATACCTCTCGACATCACATCATCATAATTTAATAAATTATATTATATCATCTACAGTTTTATTTTTCTCTGTCTGAATCTCACAAACGAAAAATATAAGTAAACCTAACTATTCTAGTAAAAAAATAAATAATTTTTATACAGGTAGTATTAATTTTGACAATTTACGATAATTTCCTTACAAATTTAATTACCTACAATTAAATTGTTAATTATTAAGTATAGTAATCATAATTTAAATTTAAAAATTAAAGAACATGGTGGTAGTTACATCTTCGTTTCTTTTTCAAATACTTACGTGCAAGTATACCATCATTCATCCCTTTAATCTTATACATTAAAAGCATGTACGAGATCCCATATTGTCCATAATTTAAGGAAGAAGTGGGATATGTTGGTAGGTAGTTCGTTTGTTCGTTCCTTCGTTCGTCGTTTCATCGATCGAATCGTTAACACGCATCGTGGCATAGTTAACAACACTACTACTACTACTATTACTACTACTCCTACCACAGCTCGATTCCATTATTTCTGTAAGCCGCTAACGTATCTCGACGCGTCGGCGTTTATTCGTACAACCTTCCGTGCCGTAAGGCAGTTTTCTCGTGAAACAACATACATTCGGACTAATCGGCCTAAAAGCATTTCGAGAGTGCGACTCGTCGTCGCGATGACTTCCGTGAACCGTTCCTGAAAATAGGAATGATATGAAAGGAAGAAAGAAAAAGATGAAAGAAGAAGAAGAAGAAAAAGAAAAGTAGGTTCTACAAAAAGTTTAATCTAACATTTTTTTTTTATTAATAGGAGAAAATACAATCAATTTTCAGCGAGAATTATATGTATAATTTTTGCTGACGTGAAACATTAACATGAGTAATAAGAAACATTACAAAGATAAATGTAAACATACATAATTCTATTAACATGACAAAATTATTAATTAGTCGAATCTTGTTTCTAGATCAGAAGGATAGAAACTTTTTATTTTACGTATTAAATCATTTTTTTCCAGCACATTTTTTACTAGAGGATTTGGATGTTAATCTAACGTAATCTAATCATTTTCAGCCGGCCGCTGGCGAGTAGGTATAAAAAAACGGTCAAGAGGAGCGGACGTTTAAATGCTCATAACTTTGTCAATCTTACTCCGATCGACTTAAAATTTGGACACAGTATTCGTGAGATGTTATACATTCATTTAAAAAAATAACAAACAAATGCAAAAAAAACATTTTAAATACCTTCCCCCCTTAAAACTCACTTTCGTTGAAAATTTTTGTTACCTATTTGGAATATTTATAACGAAACAAAAGAAAAAAAAATAATTAAAAATATTATACATATAATATATCGATCATTAATTTCATTCGACCTTATGATCATTTATTATAAAGTATTTTTTGGATGAAAAGCTAAAGGATGGATCGTACGTATAGTTGAGTGAGAAAAAATTGTTGAGGAATCGATTCGATTGATCGACGACGAGCCAGAGGAGGTACATATTTATAATCGATTGATTAATCGTCCAGTCTGGTACTAGCTCAGGGTAAAATTATTTCTATATATTTTAATTTTTTTCTTTATTTTTTTCCTTATTACTTTGGTTTACGCAACAAGTTAAAAAGTGTTCGGTTTGTAATATAAACAGGGAGTTAACTTCTTCACTTTATATTTCTATCATTTCTTTCTCTTTTTCTTTTTCTCAGTCTTCGTTCAGAGGAGAAAATATAAGCTAGTTTTGTATTTGACGGATACTTTGTGGTGATCTTACTTTTTTAAAATAAGAGAGAAAAAGAGAGATGAAAATTTTCAAAAAAAGATAATATAGAAGAGATAAATCCATTGGTAAATACATCCCACGGAGTCATTACACAGTCAGTCTACGCAAGCAAAAAGGATTCCGCTTGGCGGAAGTAGGTGCAAATTATGCGAACGGCATAATTAGTCTCCGTTGCTTGATCCCTGGAAAATTAATATCGACTAGGCGGAAACTGTGAAAGATACAAAAGTGTGGAAGAAACGTTTCCTAGGTAATCAGAAAAATATAACAAAGTAAAAGAAGAATATACATTTAAATAATTCAATAGATAGATCTATTAATAAATTGTTAATTTCAATGATTTAATAAGAAAAATCAAAATAAATAATATTAAAAAATAATATACAATCAAAGAATATTATAATAGAAAAATATAGCAAAAAATAATAATATCAAGCAAATTTTTAAATTAATTATCTTTATTGATCTTATAATTTCGTATTGGGTTATAATAAAAAAAAAACATAAAAAATAAAAGAACAAAGAGCTTAGCTACTTCTTTTAATCTTGTAATTTTATACTGGGAGTCACATTGATGTCAGAAAGAAAGTAATGTTTATTCTTTCGAAGTCAGACTGCTGGGAAAAGTAACTTCTACTTCCACGATACTTGCATATCGAATTCACATATTATGTCTTCGGAGTCAACAGGAGGAGGATGTCCTTGTATTTCGTGCTTGGTCATGGTTAGATCTTACCTCTCGAAATAGAGCACTCTTCTTCTTCTTTCCTTTTACTTCCCCTGTTTTTTCCTCTTTTCTCTCGAAGATCGTAATGGCTTAGATACGAGCGACACTAGCCGCAATTTTCAATATACATATCACATGAGATATTGCGGTTGCGTCTTAGAATAAATAAAAGAATATTTTATCATTTTTTAAAAAATATTTAATAAAATGATAAAAATAATGAAATAATAAAGCGATAAAATGAATTTGACGTTTTCTTCCCTTTAGTACCTCCCCCTCTTCCTCCCTCTCGTCCTCCTTGAAAATAACCTACGAAATACTAGTCATCTTAATTAATATTTATAGGGTCCTATATGTAAAACGAAACACGTAGACCAGAGAGACCACTCTTCCCTTGGTAAAAGCGTAATCCATTTAACAAGCAAACATGAATTTCCGTATCCTCATCGTAGGAAATTTTGCATTTTGCTAGGAGAAGGTCATCTCGTTGAACGAATTAATTCGTTCACGAATGTAAAAGGGGAGGAAGATTTCTCGGATATTCTATCACGGTCCTTCGGACAGTTCTTTTCTCGATGTAAACAAACTGAAGAAGAATAGTTGAATTCATAGTAGGGAGGGAACTCGTACGATCGTGTCGGTGCATTTCATTAGATGTAGAAGGACTGGCGGCGACAACATCGTTGCTGTCACCGTGCTGTGCCACAACCACAAACGTTGCTTTCTCTGAAAAAGGTCAAAAGTAAAAAAATAAGAAGAAGAAAAAGAAGAGGAAAAAAGGGAGAAAGAAAAAAGTAGGGGGAGTCCTTTCTCTCTTTCTCGTTGGTTGAATTCTCGCGAAAGAAGAGGCTAAGAAATGCAGGAAGGTGGACGAGAAGAAAAAGGTAAGGGGTAAGGTGGTTAAAGGAGGCTGGTTCAAGGGTTGCGTCAGGGTGGTAAAGAAATGACGCGTTCACGTCCGTCCAATTACCTCTCACCCTAGCGAAATTTTCAGAGGGCGCCTTCGTTAACAAAGCCAGCGCATCCGTCGAGAATAATAAATTTCAATGGCCGGTTCTGTTTTCTCCTAGCTACCATTTCCACACACCCAGCAAAGCCCACCACCTGAGCCGTATATAATTATATACGCAAATTTGTCCTCTTTTGGGTGTCGCATAAATTTACGTTACGTTCGTTTTTTTTTTGTTTTCTTATCCGTCGTTACTTTGATATACATATACAAGTTATTTGCAAAATGACCCGACAACGGCTGTTGCTGCTGATGCTGGAAGCTTCTTTATCTGGGTTAATTTGAATTCTTCGTCTAAGAATTCTCTAACGTTATATAACCTCTAGTATATAAAAGTATAAGTGTAAAATAAAAAAACAATTTTTTTAATTTTGTTTTTCCATAATCTTTCAACAATCTTTGTTTCCTTGTTTGCAATTAGATGAAGATGAAAATATGTAGTCAAATTTTTATTACCTTTGTGAAAGTTAAGACAAAGTCTATTTCACTCTTCATCCTTTTGTTTTCTATATTATTATATCTCACGTCTCGAAAGTAAATACTAAGGTTGAAACAAGCTATTGGATGTTTTATTTTCGTGTTGTCTCACAAATCACGACCGGTAGCAGATAATTAAGCAAAGCTAATGGTGTCCGTTGGGATTTTTTGAAGAGAAAAAAGAGAAAGAGAAGAAAGATATGTTTCGCGCACTTTACCGAGCAAAATCCAGTCGAGATGAAGCTATAGGAACAAACGACGAGTAGTTTTACTCTCATCGTTTTCATTCCCCCGTTCTTGAAAAAGTAAAATTGGTAGATCATCGCGTTTAAGTTGTTTTACGTTGAAAAGTGCCCGTAGGTCAGCAAACGAGGATACATTTCTTTCTTATTGATCCAAGTTTTACCGTTGCTTATTAACCGCTCGGACCGCACGATTTCAAAATCGATCGTTTGAATCATCGCTTAGTTTCACTCGTCATTACACGACGTTGATGAAGATTGAAACGAATCGGAGAATGGAGAATGGAAGATAAAACGAATAAATAGAGATCCCTCGTTTCAATTTAATTTTCAATAGAACGAAAAGAATGTAATTGAGAAAAAACTTTCGGTTTAGTGACAATAAAATATTGATAGGCATAAGTATTTTACTTTCAACAATATCATTAATTTATACAGTTAATAAAAAGACATTCTCTCGTTAAATCTTCTCGAATTTTATTGAATGCTAATTAAAACGTAATAATAAACTGTTATTAATTTTAATAAATATCAATGATCATTAGTTGAAGTGTAATAATAAACTGTCATTAATCTTCCTTTTAACATTTCCTTGAAGTTCCTTATTCGGAATCGATAATTCCGAGTGTTCAAGGAGGATTTTCTTCTCAAGAAAGAGTCTTGTAACATTTCCAAGTAATTCTCTTCCTTCACTTTAAAATTTTCTTATTCGAATATTCTCTTTGAAGAAATTTTCACGAAGACTCGCACGTTCAATCGGGACGTTAAAGTGCATTGAAATCGAGTATTCGGTGGTCGGTGTTTTAATTCGTTCAACTGATCGATCGATCGCTTCGTTCGAAAGTTCTCTCTTTCTCTTTCTCTTTCTCTTTCTCTTTCTCTTTCTCTTTCTCTTTCTCTTTCTCTTTCTCTTTATTGGGTTATCGACGTTATTTCAAGGAATTTTTTTTACACATTCTAGAAAGTGCAGAAATATTATTTCAATTAACTTTCGAGACTTGTCGTTCACTATCATTGTTGTACTATATTATTATACGAAATAACATCAGAAGAGTTATAAAATATTCGTATATTTCTCTATAACGTTCTCCCCATGACAATGAACGAGATCTTATCATAGGATCTTATACTCATTGAATCTAATTGCAATTGGAATTGCTGATTGATACTTTTTTTTTCGATAAAAGATACTGAATTTATCCAGATCGGATGAAAGAGAAGAAAAGTGAAACGGGTGGAGAGAGAAGTAAGACAAAATAAAAATAAAAATATAAAAACGTAAAAAGCAGAAGAAGAAGAGATGGTAGAAATGAAAGACGAGAAGAAAGTTTAAAGAAGAGCAACGGTGATTTCGGCTGCAACGTTACTCGCAGACACTGAGCTAATAAAAGTCTCGTGAAATATAAGGACGTATCTTCTATCTACATATTTCTATTTCACTCTCTTTCTCTCTCTTTTTTTCTTAACGACAGGACTTGTCTTAAGAAGCTTACTTTCAATACAGAAAACTCGTATTCGGTAGAAATACACCGAGAGTTTCTCTCACTTCCATTTAAATTATCTTTTATAATTCCCTTTTCCTTTTCTCTCGTTATTCTTTTTCTCACGCGAGTTATCCACGTAATGCTCGTCGAAACTTTTGATAGATCAGTTTTTATTCGTCAGACTCGGTTTTCCCAGGCCAAGCAAGCAAGGTTAGTGATGAATCGAGCTTCCTCTTCATCGATTCGTCGCACGAACATCGTCCTTTCACTCGCTAGGAAGGACGAGCTACCGTTTAAGGCAAACCACCTTCTTCCAGTCCTCTGTCTGGTGAACGCCCGACGATCAAAAGAAAAGAGAACATCGTATCTTATTATTTTTGATTTTATTGCTCATTAACGTGATCCTTACTTTCTCGAATATTTACAGGATATAGTTTTCCATTGAATATGTTTCTTTTTCTCTTTTATTTCTTAGAATTATAAATAGTCATAATCCAATGATTATTTTACGATAATTATTATACGATGTATTTTACAATGATTATATTATGTATAATTGAGGATAAAATGTCTTTATATGTACGAACAAATTTTTATTTTCATATGATTTGACAAATTTTTCAAAATTTTTCTTGTAAAATAATTATTATCTTTTTGTTTTTCTTTTGAAGATCTAACACATTATCCTTCTCCTTCTTTCTCCCCAAAAAACACATTTTCAATTGGATATCCTATACACGTACACTTGCTTTCTCTATTTCCGTTGCAGGCATGAATGGGTGTCTCAATCATCCCAGTCAGGATTCGCGATAAATTCGTTAACCGCCGTTTGCCCTCGTGAATCCCAATTCAATTTTCAAAATTAAATTTTCTTCGATAATTAGGTTAATAAGTAAATTAACGTTTGGATACGTGTGCTCGCACATAATTATGTCAGATATATTTACAATCTACTTTTAATAATGACATCTTCAAGAAATAATTCATTTTACTCGTGCTATGTATTATTTTAGATATATAATCTATTTTCTATTAAAGTATATTATTGTGTAATTGATCGTTAGTCGATAATTCGTTTATTTTAATTAACATGTATAATTGATCGCGATCTTAGGATACTCACAGGTCGTTTAAGCCACGTGGAACGTATACGTCCCATGCTTTACGACTGTATTTCTTTTTACTTCTGACGTATGCCTTGCAATGATTAAAATAGTACAGAGATAATAATTATGAATTAAAGGGTGCACACAGTTAAAGATGCATAAGACAACAAAGAAATCATTTTTCTCTCTCTCTCTCTCTCTCTCTCCCTCTCTCTCTAAACAACACATTTAACAAACACCTGACAAAACATTATTCTTCATTTTACAATGAGAATACCATAATAGCTTGAATGGAAAGTTCAGCGTGGAACGTATGCAAGGAACATGTTAAACAGTTACCTTTTACTCTTCGCAACATATACATAGACACATACACACATACACGTGTATATACTCGACGATTTAGTTTAAATCATGGTTAATATGGATAAAAAAAAATAGTCTACCCGACAAAGTTCATCCACCTGAAATGATATTATTTTAGAGAAATACGAAAGAAATGATTTATGCTGAATGATTAATATTTATATCGCCCAATCGCCTATTTATTCCATTCTCGGTGGATAAATATTTATCGAATCGACGTTTCGAAACAATATTTTCATTCGCTCGAATAAATTTTTTCGTCGATGGGATCAAAAAAGGAGCGGGGAAGGGGACCGATGATAAAGGGGTGAACACGATGAAATAAAGTTTCGCTTCGGAAAAGTGAATAAAAAAAAAAATTAATCAAAAATAGAAAAAAGGATGAAAAGATGAGTTATTCCGTGCGATACCGTGAGAGTCGAAAGAAAAAAATAGAAAGATATGAAATAAAAAAAGAAGAAAAAAGAAAGAAAGAAAGGGAGGGGCGGACAGTTGAGGGAAAAGTCATAGGAGAGACAAAAAAAATTTGCGACATTGTTGGAAGACATATAAAATTTCATTTTTACGAGAATAAAAGCACGCTGGTACCTATCCCCGAGGAAGATTTCTATTCCACTCTTCTTTCGTAGGTATATAACGGTCGTAACCCCATAAAAATTACCTTTAAAATTCAAGAGATGTTACGAAAGTGAGCCTTAGTTATTGTAAGCGGCTTCGCCACTTCTTCATCCTTCCACCTGACTTTTCTTCTCTTTGTCATATCTATTTCTCACTCTCTCTTCCTTCTCCCTTTCTTTCTTTCTTTCTTTCTTTCTATCTTTGTATTCAGCTAATATAATTTAACTCGAGACGAAGAGATGATTGAATTTCTCATGAAGGATGAAACTTTTATCTGCGATAACAAAAAAAGCGAAGAATAAAAGGGGGACCAGAGGGAAAGAAATTATATCATTTAAAGTTCCTTTTTTTAATTTATAAGTGTTCCCAAAATTATTACGAAACTTTTATTTTCCGAGCGAGAGAGAGAGACAAAGAGAGAGATAGAAAGACTAATTCTCGAATGGTATCTAATTTTAATAAAATCGATAACACGTAGCCGCAAAACTTTTTAAAGCTATAAGGAACATTAAAAAAGGAGTACACCAGCAATTTTGGGGGATTATTAATAGGAAGAAAAATCGACTCGATTAAATAGATAAAATATAATTTTAAAAGACCTATAAATAACGTATAATTGGAGGGGGTACATTGCAATTCTTTTTCTCGCGTGATTTTTCATGTGACCATTAAACGTAGATACGGTAGAGACGTTTTATTATTTCACGTCGTGTGGCACACGTTTCTCTCGATCTCGGCACTTGGTGTATTAACGATCACGACGAGCTCGTTAAGAAAAGTACGTTGCTGGTAGCAGCCTTGCAAACCCAACCCAACTCCCAAACCCCTTCTACCCTCCCCTCTAATATTCACCCTCGACCTCAAGTCAGACCAAAGCACCGCTGAAACACTAACTGAAGGCACGAGAAAAAGAGAGAGTGAGTGAATAAGAGAGTGAGTGAATAAGAGAGTGAGTGAATAAGAGAGTAGAGAGAGAGAGAGAGAGAGAGAGAGAGAGAGAGAGAGAGAGAGTGAGTGCTTGATACGCGCGTGATTGATAATACGATCACGTTAATACCCTTCCTAGTTTCGTGTAATGAAGTTACACGTGTCCCGCGTCCTCCGTGAAACACGACAAAGGGTTTAGATGTTGGAGAAGGATGTTGCGAAGGCTCGTCAGCGACTGAATATATGCATATATGTTAGTTGCATGTGTATATACGTCATATGTATACTATATATATTATATATTTAGAATT